>NC_087064.1:5687332-5933884 GCF_963678635.1 Symsagittifera roscoffensis
CTCGTAGGTTGATTTTCAAAACTGAATAAATTATTCAAAAAATCTTCACCGTGGAGGTTATTTATTGATCGTAGTACGACTTTCAGTAACTCGTAGACATGAAGTTCATGCACTGTTAGTTGTTGATTTTTCACGAAAAGGTCTTCTCAGTGGTCACCACGTTTTCTAAAATAGATCAATTTTCAATATCTTTTTCTGAAGCATAAAAGTTGGAATCAAGGAGGAAAAACCTGCAACAAAACCGTATTCAAGAATGCCATGCTGGATAGTTGTTATGATGTTACTGCGATAGAAAGCTACAAGTAGATACCGAGATGTATGAAATCGTAGCTTTGAATCAATGCCTGATTGTTTTGCCAATCGTATTCTTACATGGTCTATGTGGGACACAAAAGATAGTTTTGAATCAACGTACATCCTTAAATACTTACAAACCGCTTCAGTTTTTGAATCACAATTGTTTAATTGAAAGGTCATCGGAGGACTTTAGATTCTAGTGAACATGGTTCTTTCAAAGATTTTACTCCAGACAATCAGGAGCGATATTGGTCGGTAATTGTTTTCATGAACACTAGGAGGTCCACTTTTATGAATTGGTCCACTTTTTTGAATATGGGGGAAAACACCTTGCAGGAAGGGTTTGTTAATGAGCAAAGTTAAACAAGGAACGGTAGCAGGTGCGATAATATAATTACTATGTTGTTTGATATTGTCATCTCCCGATGATGAATGTTTTGTCGAGATTATGGATTGTTGCCAGAACTTCGAGATCTGTTACTGTTTACATAAACATAGATTGCTCAACTTGGCTCAAAGGTGTTGATGGTAGACAAGCCATGTTCTTTTTAAGGTCGGTTGCCAATTGCTGAGAAAAAACTATTGAATTTTTTCAGCAACATCAAATGTTGACGGAATATTGCAGTGCTGCAGACACAATTCCAGTATTGGCGGATCGGTATCATTTATGTTTTTTTTCCGCTGAAATCGCTCTGTCTTGAGTTTCCTATACAGGCAGAAAATGTTTTATGATAGTATGTTCTTTTTCCAGCTTCACTCGCAATTTGAATTTTTCCAAAAACGATGAGATTTTGTTTCATTTAGTTTTTAAGTTTTTTCAGTGTGTTGTTGAACCATTTCGGTTTTTTTTTGAATTGCGTACTTGTGTTTATTCTCATGGGTGCATAATATGAAGTAAATTTAATAAAAACTGCAGCAAAATTGTTAAATGATGCAGAAGTATCAGTCTTTAAGCAAATTGCGCCTTCAGTTTCTTTTAATTGTGATTGCAAATCGCTAATATAGCATGGCAGATGCTTGTTCATCTTTAACAATTTGTAGGTCACGAAAAGATTGATTTTTTTCCGGTTTTAGGATCCAAGTCCATTGTAATAGGATCGGATAATGATCGGAAAACCTTTGGTACTCTGAAACATGGTGATCCGTTTGAGTTAAATTTAGATATTTGAATTGATCCAGACTTGTGTTTGTTGTTTCAGTAACTATTTTCGCTTTTGTATCACCTATTTTATAGCCAAATGAGAAAATTCAGCTCAGGTACTTTTTGGGTAGCTGATTATTCTTAGAAATATCGATATTGAAATCACCACAGATTATAAATGGTAACGATGGCGAGAAGTTTATTTTCCGGAACATTATCTGGTTGATCGATAGAACCGAGTTTATTTATGCTGAGACGGTTGTAAATTGTGGCAATTTAAACTGATAGTTATCTTTTTCAATTGTCGCTACAACGTTTTACCTCGATGCGTGTGGGTATAGATTTCAAAAACTTAAAGTCAGAGCGTATTTGTATTACAACCCCACCTCCGCAAGTTTTACGGTTGTATATTATAAACTTAATATAGCCGTCAATGAAACAGCTTTTGCAATCATCATTTTCTGTTGATCAAGTTTCCGATAAGCATAAAACGGAAGGCGGAGACAAAAGACTGTATACTAAAGCTTCCAGTTTATTAAGATGACCTTTCAGAGAGCAAACATTTATATCTAGCACAGAAAATGTTACGTTCCGGAGGGGGCCTTCGGTTGGTAGAAAACACCAGTAAAGCAAATCATATTATCATTAAAAATATAGTCAAGTAGATGCCCGCCTTCATAGAGCCCGATTATTTTGTCGTATAAATATCCTTTCTGTTACTGGAAGAAGATATTTCCCTTTCTGTACCAGCCGCCGCATCTCGATCGTCAGTTTTTTATCAAGTTTGAGGAAGGTTTAAATTAGCCTTCATTAAATCTTTGAATAAATTAACGTCTTTTGTGCTCTCTTTCTCGTTCAGATGGCGCTTCTTTTTCAAGAGATCCACTTTTGCAACTCGTCGGCAAAACCGAACAAGGATAGGTTTTGTTTTTACTCGACCTGGTAGTCGATCGGCAATTGATATATCCTGCCGGTGATATTTGCTCCAATCGTGTTTGCAGTGTTCAGTACTTTATTTGTCGTCTCTTCTACTGATTCATGGGCTCGCATTTTCAGCGTTGCTGGCTATTCCGATAATGCGCACGTTTTTTCTTCTGTTGTAGCTTTCCAGCAACTCAGCTTCAGTTACGCTTATGAGGTTGCAGCGTCTTTCTTTGATCATAGCTGTTTTTTTTTACTTCAGAGAGAACTTGTTTCTTCTTCATGTCTTTTGTCGCAATATTGATCATGTTCGCCATCAACTCCTTCATCTAATGTTTCAGATTTGCAAACAGAGTTGGAATTATATCGTTGACCGATGCTTTGATGGTTGTCTGGATTAGCTGCACTAGGTTTTTATCCTCTGAAGTTTACTGTTCGATGAGACTCAGAACTGTATATACTCGTTTTGTGGCTGGACTTCGGGATGGGGTGTCTGCCTTGGGTATTTTAGCGTGGGGAATATTGTATCCGGCTTCGAAATGGGTTTCTGATAGGGTGTTTGAATTGGGTATCAGGGATTGGAGACATTGTTTGATTGAATATCAGTCATGATCATTTACAGCTTCAATTTAATAAGTTTATCACAACAATTAGGCTAGTTATTCATCGGTTTAAGAAATCAAGTTATCAAAAAGTTCAGATAAGAAAAAATATAATTGATTGAGTTTTTGAACACAGGACATGCAGGAAAATGTAACTAAATAACTTTCTCAAAAACTGCAGGGAGCCAATTGTGCAAAATGGGGATCAAATCAGAAATTAAACTTTCGCCGTACCTTAAAAGGGTGACCCTAAAAAGTTAATAATATACTTTGCCGACATTTTCCAGGCCAGCCAAAATTCCTTTTCGAGCTCTCTTTGGCAGTTTGAATGAATTAAATTCGACTACCCACCTACTAGTGGTTATAAATTTTATCTAACTAATCTAAAGACTGCTCGTATAGCAGGGCAAAACCCTGAATGTTCCGACCGTCCCTTCATTCATATCGAATAATTTTTCGGGAAAAGAAAATGTTGAAAACCTATACATTTTGGACATATCAAAATGTAAAATTTCACGCAAAATAATTGCGACCAATTAGCTAGCCTCAATTGAATTTGGGAACGATTTTTTTGCGGGATAACTCGCCACGCATAGATAATTCGCGTTACGCTCTCAGCATTATGAATAAACTCTTCAAAGCGCGCATAATTTAGTCGAGAACAAGGCAATTTTGGCAATTTCCAAACCCCCAGACTTTACAAAAATAATGATCGGGAGGTGAAATATTTTTTTTTTTTCAGGAAGTCGATATCTTCAATGGGGTATAAAAATTTTTGTTGAAAATTGTTATTTCGATCGGTGAAAATTGACTGAATAAAAAAAAACCACACACCGGGCATAAATATTCCGTTTTCTTCGAAAGTCGGAAGAATAATAGTCTTACCTTTATATCATTTCATAATGCGACACAGACACGCACATAATGCCGGTCTTATACACATAACATTATAAGCGGGTCGCATTCTGAAATATGACAAATTTAAAATAAATATGATAAATTATGAATTTTTTATACATAGTTTTTGCTCTGACTACCAACAAATCAGATATAGATGCGTCAAAAATTATATCTTTTGACGTCCTAGCTTTTTTGTCAGAAATCTTTTTCAGACAGACGTGTTTGATGATGCTCGCATTAGGGCAAAACAAACCAGTATGCGGACTGCTTATCAACGTCTTTCAAATGGTTTTTGAGATGATGAAAAAAGTATTGAACGTTTCTGGAAAAATAAATTTGAATTTTTTTAAAATTCCCAGGCAATAGATGTATTTTGTGTTTTCTTATGTTTTTCGCCGCCTATAAGTTAACAACACGAAAAATGTCGTTTTTAGTTATACCAAATTGGGTAATTTCAAAGCCTCCTAATTTTTATGATGGTAAATGAAAGATCTTTTTAAATTTAAGCGCAAGACCTCAATAATTTTCCAGATTCTGTAAAAAAAATTCCCGTCAAAATCAGCGGCCCGAAAAATTGAAATCGACAGGAAAAAAAGCCACACCGAGCTTAAATATTGTGGCCATTTTGTTCGAAATCTGGTCACTTTGTGCGAGAAGTTTGTCACTTCAGTTTTTACTGTATCTTCAGTTTTCAGTTTGTACAGTGCCCCCTCAGCAGATCAGCAGAACCTACTCTATAACAATTTTCAGATTCGAGTTTTTCTCTGGTAATATTTTTTGAGCGTCACTTCGAAATTTGTTTCGCTATAGCAACTGAGTTAGGAACGTTTTTGTAGTATATCCCTTCATAAAGAGCACATGAGCAAAACAAAAATATAAACTTTCAAATTTGATGGAGTCACGACAAAAAGTTTTTCAATTTTTTCAGTTTTCACTCGACCCTATCTGTCATATTTTTTTGGCATCTCATTTTGCTCGGAAAAAGCCCCCCCCCCCCTTACAAAGTCAGAGCGCAGCAAGAATATCCAAATTTCAGTGCGAGTTAGCACTGAATAATCCAATGACAGACACGTTTAAACAAAAAGTAAAAAAAACAATCAAAGCTTGAATAAAGGAGCTAAATAAATGAGCTATATAACGTAAAATTTTTGTTCCATTGCATAAACTTGTGACTCAATTTGATTATATTTCTCTCTACTAAGTGCAATTTGACGCAACCACGAAAAAAAACCTGATCAATGGGAAGCGTTGGTCAAGGCTAGGTCACGCCCAGCGCTTTTATAGTATTATGTGTTAGCATCAGCCAAAAAAGCCCATTTTTTTGATCCGACTGTTTGAAAAATGGGGAGGAATTTTGTATTCGGGTGTGTTTTAGTTTTTTTTTCTTTTTTGTTTTCTACAACACAAAATGAGCTATCTCAAGATATCATCGGAATGATCGAATGATACACCAAATTGAAGCCCTTTTAGTTGTGACTTGAACGACTGAAAAAATTTTTCAAAAAACGTTCTCAAACGGTCTAAGATTTTTGATTTTCATTTCAAAATCGAGCAAAGAAAGCGAGCCAGCATGCTTACAGCAGCTTTTTTATACTCAATTTAAGCCCTCAAAACTTAACTTTACGCAATTAAGTTAGTTTTGGAAACTTTTAGTGTCATTATGGGAATCAAAAACTTCAAAAAAAAATGAAAAAATTTCTGCAAAAAAATTGAAAAAAACATTGAGTTTTTTTAAGTTTTATTTTTTAATCAAATTTTTGATGAATTTTTGTTTGTGTTCGACTTTGTTTTGATCGACTCAACCCTATCTTTCAACTGTGGTGTAAATCTGTGTTTGACGTTATGTTTGAACTTGTCTACGATTTAATATTTCGACTTTGTGTTCGCTCTTATGTTTCGGCCGACTCGACTTTATGTTTCGACTTTGAGTTTGACTTTAGTACCTTCTCGACTATGGATTTTCGGTCGAACTCTGACATGTGTTCGACGCGCCTCGGTCGAAACATAAATCGCAAAACTCGACCCGGGAAAGACCAATATACTTTAGTAAAGTTAAAAAGAAACAAGTCTTACTCCGGGCTGTAATGGAGAATGATGCCCGAGTTGTTTTCCACTGGCGAGAGCCACGATCCATTGATGAAGTCTGGCATTTTTATTTTCTTTTTCGAGTCCAGAGGTACAAAACCCTCTTCGTAAGTCCAGCAAATGAAGTTAAGTCGGTTTTGGAAACTGTTCATGTAGCCCATGATTCTAGTTTCGGCATTCTGCAACTTCGTCAAAATGATATCCTCGAGGCTGACAATTTTCCAGTTGATGTTTTCCATGCTGAGTTCGAGCCGGATTTGCGGTTCCAGTTTCTGGTTGAGAAGCTCGCTGAAGTTTCCGACCCGCTGTTTAAGGTTCACGAGTTGCTCGGTGTCTTCGCTTTTTGTCGTTTGAATCGTCAGATAAGTGAGGGTAAAAATTAACCGAATGAAAATACGAGAAACCATTTTGCTTTCCCGAACTCTATAACAAACGCCCTATGTTTTGAAAAATAAAGTAAGATGTTGTATAAGTTTTAATAATTTCGATTTTAGAAGAACTATGAAAAACACGATGAAAATAGTGCAACTTTGAAAGGAAAAACAAAAAATAAATGTTGCTCTGTAATCAAATCGTCAGTTTAATTTATGACAAAATCGATAAAGCTAGTTTTTAATTAAAGAAGTTGACTATTAAAGAAGGAACAATTAATTGAACTCGAAACAATTTGAAAAATTGTCAATCTTAATTTTGAAAACTAAAAAGAAGAATTAGTCAAAAGAATTGACAAGCTCTCAAAAGGTCCATTGTTTCATTCGACTGAATCGAAGTTTTCGATTTAATTTCTCGTGACGTAGTCAGTAGGAACACTCTAAATTTGGGGAAAATTTGATTCCTTGAGGAGTTTCACTTCTTCTGGTTAGTTTCTATCGCAAACTGAAAGTATATGGAATATATAACGATTGGAATGAAATTCAGAGCTTTATAGTTTAAATCACTTGTTGGTTAGCTTACTAGCTTATGGCACGTATTTGATCTTTCCCGGTCGACATTGGAGTTTGCTGGTTAGTTGAATATTTCGAGCAGATTTCCTGAAACGACAGTATAGAAGTGGTGTGTAAATTTGACGCTTGCTTGAAGACCAATAGTTTGAACATATAATACTTTTTCTCCTATTTTGCAGACACCCAAATTGTCACGGAAAACTACATTTTAGAGTGAATTTAAATTTAAGGTTAGAGTTTCTTGAATGCATGCAATCAATAAAGCAGAAACGCAATCTATGCAAACAAATAAAAATTTCTGTTTCAGGGAAACTATTCAATTTTATTCTGCTTCCCTGTTAATTTAGCTCAATTTATTTTTTTTGAAAAAAAAACGATAAAGGAATCGAAAAAACGTCAACTCTTTTTTCTTGAAATGCCCAACACTAATTGATGTGTTGATTGCTATAAAAAATACAATGGTTGTGCAAAAAATAGAACACAGTGAGCGCATTAAATATTTTAAATAAATAATAGATTTAAAGAATAAATTAAGTCAATAACTCACGTTTTTGTCCAGAAGAGTTCAAAATAATTGAGCAATTTTTATGACTTTTTTGGTGAAATAACAGAGCGCCAAATATTCCGAACATTGGCCACGGAAAGTATTCGGAATGGGGGGGGGGGATAAATTACGGCAGCTAAATTACGGAGTTTCAGATTTATCTTTTCATGTCAATGCATTTTCCTCCTATTAACCTCCGACTATTTGACTTTGCCATTTATTATTTTTGCACTATCAATTCTACTCATGGACTTTTTTCAACAATTCCACAGAAATCATGGGTTCTTTTCAGCAATATCACTCTATCCATGAATCAATTTCCGGCTTACTCATACTATGTTGCCCTGATCTGACTTGCCAACTAAGGAATACAACATGTAAAAACTTTCTCGGAGAGTAGTTCGTCTAAAAGTTTCCTTAAAAATTGAAATCAGATCATCTGTATCTCAATCGTGGTCTAAGATGTCTGTCAAAAAAGTTTTTTTACTCTCGAAGATTGTGTGAAGTAAAACGGTACACTGCTAAGGATTGTCAAGTGTTCTTAATTAAAAAATCATGAATTTGACTTGCCGGCTAAAGCGTCTGAAGTGTTTCACCTAAAACACTTTATTAGTAAAGTTATTTTTGTCTACTTGCCCTCTCTAACATGACTTGTCAAGTAGGACTCAGTGCTGCTTCCATTTTTCGAGTTGAGTTATTATAATTTTTATTCATTTTACTAAATAAAAAGATCTGATATTAAACTGACTAAACTGACTTTTGTTCTAGTCTGATAATAAACTGACTAGAAAATAATCAAGGCCGAGGGGGACCCAAGCTCCGACTAAGTTGCTACTAAAGTGAGGAAAAATTAGTTAAATCATCGACTGAAAATCTACAGTCGGGAAAAGATTATTCGTTGGCAACTAAAACATGACGGCTACCCATTAAACACATAATATAACAGATTAAATCAGCATTTCTTTCCTAATTTCGATAAAAGTGGTCAAATATTTGTTCTCGGTTCGGTTTTTTCTGAGAAAAATCCATCCTCGCAATTATAATTTTCACAATATGAAGGTTTGAGCTGATAATATTTCTGATTATTTTGATGCTTTGAATAGCTGTTGGTTATTTCGCTTGTTTTTCATCTCTTTAAAAGCAAAACAAAAATACATGACGTAATTTATTATTATTATGATTAATTTTAAATAATCTCATTTCATGGCTTTTCATAACTTTTTCTGCTTGACTTTGTTCGATTTCGACCAAATCTGATACGTAATTTGCTTTGCCTGTTTCAACATCAGACATCAAGATCAAAATTTTGTTTCCAAACTTCTGCTTTTTATTAAGTCAAGTTGCGACGTGACTTTTCGCTAAGGGTTTTTTTTAAATTCTGCTGGTCTGCAGTAAAATTTTGAACAAAAACGTTTGTTTTATATCAAAAAGTCTTCAAGAGTTGCCGTTTTCGAGTCGTTTGGCGACATACGTTGTTTCAAGGCAGTTAGTTTTGGCAGTTACTTTATATTAACTCATTATAGCTGAACAAACCTTTGTTTTTCGAAAGTCAATTTGAAAGCAGAGAAAATAAACTGTTTCGGAAACCAAACAAAGAAAACCGGTTGCTGTGCAGGTAGCACAGAATGTTCCGACCATATTGAAAAAATTAGAAATTGTTTTTTACTTCTTTTTAATTTAGTGTCGTTTTTGTGGGTGGTGTGTTTTGAAAACTTTATGATCACAAAAGTTCCTAAAGTAAGTTAGAAATCGAGTCAAGAAAAATCATCAATTTAGTAAATTAGGCATGATCGACAACATACGACCGACTCCAAAAAAGAAAAAATAAAATTATTCAAAAGAAAACTTGATCCATTTACCTTGATCCATATGGATATATATGTGGATTATCTGAGACAAACAGAGCCACGCACTGAATCGAGAGCTGTGCGAGCATTATTAACAAAGGTGGACCATATCAAGTGAAGTTAATAGTGGATGGGTTTAGCATGTATACCAAGACCTACGTCACAACAGACAGTGACCAAATAGGACAGATATGTTTGGGTCAGGAAGATCTGAAGGTTCGTAGAATCGGTCATGACGCCATGATGGAACAATGGATACACATTGGACCACTGCACATCTGCTAAACACCGATGAAAAAAAGATCGAAAACAGGACTTCTAGACACAGGAGCAGTGGTCAGTGCAATGCCGATAAAGACATGGGAAAGAATGGGCTTTACCAGGGACGACTTAACATCAAGGAATTTATGATTAGCAGCCGCTAACCGTGGACCGATCTACGTGCTGGAGAGAGCGCCAATAAAAAACCTCCACATGGTAGGACAGAATCTCTGGATGAATTTTTCCGTGGTGGAGAACCTGGACGATTTGGATCAGTTCTTTTGGGGCGCGACTTTGCCAGGAATCTTTACCTGATGATCGACCTCAATAATGGACTGATAAGGATCAGGAACCCAGACAGGAAGTATGTAAGGCGACCAGAATAACTGATGAAAATAAGGTACTACTTTTTTAGACAGAAAAGTAAAACTACAGCCCGGGCAGGCAGTAGTAGCGATTTTTAGGATGAGAAATTTAAACTCATTGAGTGATAGTAAGCAGGTTTGCTAGGTATCCAACCCAAACAGTCAAAGTTCATTGGTTTTAGGCCGGAGCTTTTCCGTAACACGAAACGGGCTGTGTGAGTGTATTGTTGAATACACTGGACACAACGGTTTCGATCGAAGGAAACGTGACTACGCTTTTCCGATGATAAGGGACTATGAAGAAACACCAGACCTAAAGAAGCATCCTGTAAAGGACAGTCCATTTTATGCGAATAAAGACGTGGTCTTAAAGAGGATTAAAGAATTGAAGTCTATAAATAAAATATTTTCAATGAGATCCGAGACGGATGACGGCTTGCCAAGTTGCTCGAACTTTCCTGAACGCTCCTCGTCATATGAATTAGAGTCTGACAAACCAGTTTTGCCAGAGATAGAGCACTTGAGAGTTAAGATAGGTGAGTGAAAGTCTGAGTCGCCAAAGGCAGTTTTAAATCGAAACGCGGACGTTTGTTCAAAACATAAGGCGGATATTGGTTGTTGTAATTTCGTCGAACACGAAATCGAACTAGAAGAAGGCGCCGTTACCCACAGGGAGTGCGCAAGGCACATGACATCTTATAAATTGGAAGCGTGCCGAGCGCAAATATAAATGTTGCTCGAATACGATATGATAGAACCCTCAAAGTCACTTTGAGCTTGTGGAAAGAAAGGGGCTAAAAAGAAAGGGGGACAGCTAAAATTCTGTTGCGACTTTCGCTACCTGAACGCGGTGACCTTAGAGGATGCCTACCCAATACCACATGTAGATGAGAGCCTCGCGAAACTTGGCGATGACAAGTTTTTCACTACACTGGATCTGGGTTCTGCCTTCTGGCAGGTTCCTCTGCGAAAGAATGAGAGAGAAAAGACTGGATTTGCATGTGAGATGGGTTCGTACCAGTGGAAGAGGATGCCTTTTGGCTTGTGCAAAGAAACGGCGACCTTTCAAAGACTGATGGCTCAGGCTTTGACCAGAGTAACAAAGAAGTACGAGAATCTCGTGAATTGCTACGTGGATGACGTGGTCATAGCGGCACCCATCTTAGCAGATCACATTGACAGACTCGTTGAGGTCCTCGACTGCATGAAGGGAGCCGGCTTGAAATGCAAACCGTCGAAATGTGAGATCCGTAGGGACTCAATCAAGTACCTGGGAAGAATGGCAGACAGGCATGGCGTGTGGCCGGATCCAGATGCGGTGGAGGCCATGTTAACATGGAAGGCCCCCAGAACGGACACACAGCTCATGAGCTTCCTGGGATTTGCCAATTATTACCGTGATTTCATAGACAAAGTGAACCCAATGCAGCAATTGATGCGCAACAAACGGAAGAAGTTCGAAAAGAATGAAAGAGCTCAGGAAGCTTTCGAGAATCTAAAGCGGGAACTGTGCGAAGCCCCACTGCTAGGCATGCCCACGGAGAAAAGCATGTACGTTCTCGACACTGATACTTCAATGGTAGCCATCTCAAGAATACTGCATAAGGAGCAAGAATGGAATGGGAGAACAGTTCTCCGTCGCCTTGCATATGCAGTAAAATGTTGAGCCACACTGAAATGAAATATGGTGCACCAAAAGCAGAAATGTATGCGGTAGTTACGTTCGTGGAGGAGTACTGCGCTTACTTGGGGAGTGCTCTCTTTAAGTTGCGTTTATATAACAGAGCCCTATCCTGGTTGAAGAAGTACTCGGTGGACCAGAGTTGTATTGGTCGTTGGATAGTCACGTTGGATGGCTACCACATGATAATCGAGCACAGGATGAGCGACAAGCACCAAAATGCTGACAGCCTCAGTAGGAAGACTGAGTTTTATGAGAGACTGGAGCAGAAGCAGGCCAGTCAGGCGGAAATCATGGAAGAATTCTCGTTTCTGGACGAAGAGACTTATGAAGCGCTTCCCTTGACGAAATGGTTGGACATGTCAGGACATCCAATTCCGGGACACCCAGAATTACCAGTGGAGAAAGCTGCAGAAACAAATATTGCTTTCAAAAGGAACCCGGTGCCCTTGGATCTGTTGCTACAATCGAACCTTTGCTAGATAAAACGGTGCAGGTCACACCACAAGTGGGTAACAGCATGTCTGTCATGCCAACAGGTGAATGATTCCAGGAAATTGCGCTTTCCAATGCAGTCAAAAGAGTCAGCCAAAATCAATGAAGTGGTACAGGTCGATCATCAGAAGATATGCATGACATACAGTGGCTACAATCAGGTCCTTGTGATGATAGATTTACTCACAAAGTATGCAGAGGCCTGCCCTGCATAGCTGCCTCGGCCGAAGAAACATGCGATTATCTGATCAATACGTGGATAGCAAGACATGGATGTCCAATGACATTCCAATCGGACAATGGGACAGCTTTCGTAGGAGTACTTACCAAGGAGCTCATGAGACGTTCTCAAGTAGCTCAGGCTCATTCTACGACGTATCATCCTAAAACTAACGGCTTGGTGGAAAGACAAAATCGGACTCTGGTGTCGATGTTGAGGGTGTACTGTTACCGATGCATGACTGATTGGGTGATTGGGATAGATATCTTCCACAAGTGATGCGAGCTTATAACAGCACGCAACATTCCACCACAGGAATTTTTCCGCACGTGATGTTGACTGGACATGAAAAGTTTTTGCTTTTGACGTTTTTTTCCAGAGTATTAAGGAAAGAAAACATCGCCACAAGTCTATGCAAGGGACGTGATCAGACGTCAGCAAGAGCTGTACGACTTGTGTAGTACGACGGCCGAGCTGCGCACTTTCAGAACCCTAAGCCACACAACCCATCCACAGAGGACTGGTGTATACCTGGAGGCATGGAGGAGGGCGATTATCTGATGATGGACCTTGCTTGCGAGGTCAAGGAGAAAGGTACCGTGTAAAAGAACGATGGGAAAGAAGCTCTAGAAGAAGGGACAAGTCGGCCGCTGGACCTGGATCCTAATGAAACAATTGAGGCGGATGAGGAAACCTTACCTACGCAGAAGAGGGCTGGAAAAATCCCGAGCAGATAGAGGTTCCCAAGAAAATGGAACCGGATCTACCCTTTACAATGCAAACAAGACAGAGTGACGGGACAAGACCTGAAAAGAAATCGAACGCTTACGAAGACGACTTTGTAGTGGACAGGATAGACCTGAAAAAATAGTGGGAGAATTGGTGGGTTTAGAGGAGATACCCGCGTCACAAGACTTAGACATCGTCGAAGAACAAGATAGTGTCACGATTCAGGACATAGACCGCGAGAGCAGGAAATAGATAAGGAATGACAAGAGGATCCTTCCTGGGCAGCCCTGGAAAGGCAATTGCTCATTCCTGCGTCCAACCTTAACTTAATATCCTGTTTGAGATTGAAGTGGACATTTTTTGATGGATATTTTTGTCCGGGGAGTGGGGGTAGGATTAGCCACACTGAAAAATTAATCTTAAAAAAGTTAAAAATAGCAAGAGAAACAGGTGACCTAGAGGCAGAAACATATGAAGACCCTAAGAAACCAGACATAGGAAGAGTAGTACAGTCATATTTTAAATTGCCTGATGAGAAATCAAGCAGCATAATACTAACAGATAGCGAAATTATACTTACAAATAGGACATGTGCGATAGCGATCACCGCGGACATGAGTTATAGAACATCGTTAACAGCAGACTTTCAGAGAGAATACAAAAACATAGAATTTTTATCGAATCAAAGACCAGGAATAGGCGGTGTAGCAGCCTTGCCTGCGGCGGCTTCACAAATACCAGAAAAAAACTTATGCTTCTTGGTGACGAGGGCGACGGAAAAGCAGCAGGTGAACCCTGAAGATTTGGTTCTGTCCCTGATGAGATTGAGAGACTTCCTTCCTAGTGGAGAGGGAGGTGAAAGAACTAACGCAAACCGAGGACGACTTTATCCTCGGGAGCTGTATGCGCTGATACATATTATCTTTTCTGATATCAACATAGAAGTGTATACACATAAAAACTACTATTTGAGTATAGGTTGAGAAATTTTTAGGATTAGAAATTTAAATTCATTGAGTGATAGTAAGCAGGTTTGCTAGGTATCCAACCCAAACAGTCAAAGTTCATTGGTTTTAGGCCGGAGCTTTTCCGTAACACGAAGGAAACGTGACTACGCTTTGCCGATGATAACGGACTATGAAGAAACACCAAACCTAAAGAAGCATCCTGTAAAGGACAGTCCATTTTATGCGAATAAAGTTGTGGTCTTAAAGAGGATTAAAGAATTGAAATCTATAAATAAAATATTTTCAATGAGATCCGAGACGGATGACGGCTTGCCAAGTTGCTCGAACTTTCCTGAACGCCCCTTGTCATATGAATTAGAGTCTGAAAAACCAGTTTTGCCAGAGTTAGAGCGTTTGAGAGGTAAGATAGGTGAGGGAAAGTCTGAGTCGCCAAAGGCAGTTTTAAATCGAAACGCGGACGTTTGTTCAAAACATAAGGCGGATATTGGTTGTTGTAATTTCGTCGAACACCAAATCGAACTAGAAGAAGGCGCCGTTACCCACAGGGAGTGCGCAAGGCGCATGACATCTTATAAATTGGAAGCGTGCCGTGCGCAAATATAAATGTTGCTCGAATACGATATGATAGAACCCTTAAAGTCACTTTGAGCTTGTGGAGTTGTCATGGCTAAAAAGAAAGGGGGACACCTAAATTTCTGTTGCGACTTTCGCTACCTGAACGCGGTGACCTTAAAGGATGCCTACCCAATACCACATGTAGATGAGAGCCTCGCGAAACTTGGCGATGCCAAGTTTTTCACTACACTGGATCTGGGTTCTGCCTTCTGGCCGGTTCCTCTGCGAAAGATTGAGAGAGAAAAGACTGGATTTGCATGTGAGATGGGTTCGTACCAGTGGAAGACGATGCCTTTTGGCTTGTGCAAAGAAACGGCGACCTTTCAAAGACTGATGGCTCAGGTTTTGACCAGAGTAACAAAGAAGTACGAGAATCTCGTGAATTGCTACGTGGATGACGTGGTCATAGCGGCACCCATCTTAGCAGATCACATTGACAGACTCGTTGAGGTCCTCGAATGCATGAAGGGAGCCGGCTTGAAATGCAAACCGTCGAAATGTGAGATCCGTAGGGACTCAATCAAGTACCTGGGAAGAATGGCAGACAGGCATGGCGTGTGGCCGGATCCAGATGCGGTGGAGGCCATGTTAAGATGGAAGGCCCCCAGAACGGACACACAGCTCATGAGCTTCCTGGGATTTGCCAATTATTACCGTGATTTCATAGACAAAGTGAACCCAATGCAGCAATTGATGCGCAACAAACGGAAGAAGTTCGAAAAGAATGAAAGAGCTCAGGAAGCTTTCGAGAATCTAAAGCGGGAACTGTGCGAAGCCCCACTGCTAGGCATGCCCACGGAGAAAAGCATGTACGTTCTCGACACTGATACTTCAATGGTAGCCATCTCAAGAATACTGCATAAGGAGCAAGAATGGAACTTCTGACGCCTCGCGAACTGAGCCAAACAACAGAAGTGCAAATCCCAGCAGAGTCCGGCAGAGTGACGATCCCGGATCCAAGCAACAGCTGGTGGAAACCGCTGGCCGACTCGTGGCCAAGAGGAGTGTGTCAGGTTCCGGGGTGACTGCACCCTATGGAACAATCGATGATACCGGCAGATTGGAGCTCTCCTCAAAAACAATGGAGAGCACAGGAGCTGCTGCCGTGATGAAATCAGTAAAAACCTCAAGAACCTCCGACAGGAAGATAAGAGAAATGCTCAAGAAGAAAGTAAACAGCTTCACAGGAGTCCCAGAGACGGATATGCGAGTGTGTTTCAACCGATTGACGTGAAGTCCAGCAATAATCGTGAAACAACCACCTCATGGAACGTCGCATTTTACATTGGGCGATAGTCTAGTGAGAGTTTTGCTAAAGCTGAGAACCTCGTGGATCGCTACGGTGATGGCGTTCGGAGTCGCCACAATAGCCCAATTGTATTGGATGGTGGAATTTATGAACCCGGAAAGGATCGTGGACATAATGATTCTAATTGGCACAAATAACGTGTCCAAGAGCTCGGATGCAGAGGAAGATCAATGGGAGTCAATGCTGGAATGCCTGCTTACCATAGTGTGGCAGAAGTTTCGGTGCGCGGAACTGACCGTTTGCACCATACCGATGAGCACAAGAATACAATCGTCCACAGGAAGAAGACACAATGAAAGAGTCGTTAGATGGAACAACATCGTGCGAAATCTGGCGGGTCGTAATGCTGGACGAATAATCCTGATGGATTTGGAACTTGAACTGAGGGCTCTGGACCAGGTCAGATCTAATTCTGATGGAATACACTTTGACAGTATAGAAGGACAAGGCTTGATGAACCATGTATTCCAGGAGCGACTAAATGAGTTGGAAGTTGAACCTTTCGACACAGAAGTACTCAAAACAGAAGAAGCGACAAACGTGCCGGTGATCTGGACATTTGTGTTTGCTAATCTGGAGCCACGCATGGGATCAGTCCCAGCCGTGCCACAAGTGCTGCAGAGCTCGAGCGAGTGAGGACAGAGGCCAGACGTATTGGATCTACTACACGAGGCACCAGTATGGAGGACCCTTCATCCCCAACGAAGGTTGGGACCAGTTAACCAAGCGGTGGAAACAACTTCACGCACCCCAGATCTGAGACGACGACGAGTATAAGCAAGGAAGAGTGACATCCTGATAGAAGTTCCTTGATGTGGTCAAGACCGATACCGTCCCCCTGGCTTGTTTACAAACAAGATCTGATGAAGCTGAACCTTCATCAGCAAGATTTGCAGCCCCTGCGATGAGAATGCTGAATGGCGCAAAGCTATCAGTAAATGGACTGTACTCGATCGTGGGAGTGGATTGGTTGATAGCAGCCGGAAGTAACTTCAGCTCTACAACAACATTACGGTTTGCTGACCTTGAGGGACTGCCCTCAATTAATACCATGGGTCCCGTGAATGCCAGAACTTTGTAGGCTGTGAGAATGAATCATGCAGAACAGAGAAGAGAGACCAGGAAGATTTTCGACCGCAAGAGCACCGACAGGGCAACATGTAAAGATGTTTAAGCAAGGAAGGTTTTGATGAAAGATACAGTGAACTGAAATTTCGAAGAGACGAGACATCTTCGCAGCGTATGACAAAGCAGAAATGAGAAGAACAAAGATATTGGTGACTGCGAGCTCGGTTTTCGTGCATACCTCTAAGTCTTTGTTTTGGCCCGACGTAATAATGTTGGCGGGAACCGATCTGGATTGGATGCAATCCCTATCAATGGCGAATGGGGTTTAACGACAAACCGAGATGAATCCGATCACAATCGTGTTCGCTGGCATTAATGTTTTCCTGCATAGTAGAGGTCTCCTGAGCAGACTCAGAGAGCCCACAATGCCGCAAAATGCGGTGTGGCCAGCAATTAAAGACATTCTGGAGTCCATGGGCGAAGTCATGGTCGTGTTAAAGGAAGGCGTATTCCAGAAGATAACGCCAAAACCAGTGTTCGTGTTGTCTCCGGGATATGCACACCTCCCGGATGGACTTAAGTTTGTGTAAGCATTGATAGAGCTTCTCTCAGAAGTGAAATATGATGTGATCATACCTGCTACGAATTGCAAAGTGGAGGCGAGGAATCTCAAGCACTTCGGTCAGAATTGCCTGAGTATTGTCGGATATCTCAAACGCTATGAGAGGATTCAAGGATCATTCGCTCCACATGCTGGTGCTGATTGAAGTGTTGGGACTGGAATTGTCCAGTTTCAGCAGACAGCTCAAGTTGAAGCCGGGAATCGATGATGATCATCAAGTGATAGTGGCAATGTCTAATGATCTGTGGTTTAGAGGAATGGAGATCAAGGAAGAAGGAAAAAAGAGGCAGAACGCCAAAGAAACGAAAGCTCATTTGGAAGCTTTGGTTTTGCGAACAAATTGCTGCACTTGACACCTCGAATAGCAGTATTTGGCCTGGCCGCTTTCGAGCGAGGCCCAGCGATGATCACCAAGATTCATGCGTACCTAGTTGAAGAATTGAATTTAGCGAAGAATGCAGAAGAAAAGTCGGGAGAATTCATAGACAAGATGTGTCAGATAACACTCGAGGCATTCTGGACACAGAACGTGAGAAGAGAAGAAGGTTTTGAGAGGACAGATAGCATGCTAGAAAGGTTGGGAGCAGGATGGACCGCGTCCTTCCTGGCGAAATCCTACCTGGGACTCTCTCGCTATCTGATAAAGGGATTCTTCAAAACAATTACGGAATTATCTATCGTCGTGATCCTAGGTTTGTTTGTGACAATTGGAGCAGAAAATTTTGAAAGGACCAGCAATGCTGCTCACTGAAGGGATACAAAATCTCCGACTGGATGGACTCCTGACATTAATTGCGATCACGCATGGGAAGTTGGGAGGATTGTTTAACCCGCTACCTCGAGCAGATGAGAGAGAAGGTGAAGAAGTTTGACATGAAACGGTCCACGGACTTTTGGACTAAAATAAGAAATCTAATACACACTCTGATCCAATACCTCCTAACAACAGAATCGCTTCGAACCAGGAGAAGACAACACGATACAAAAGGAGAAGACGTGCGACGTTATGCGGGGGGCATGCCCCTACTAGCCGATTAAAGCCTAGCTATGAAAGCAGATCCCTTAGCACTGGTCAGGGGAGTTAGCGAGTTTGTGACGACGATATACGGTCCATCAGTGACGTCGCGTTTCTTGATGTGAAAGTGGGAGCCCATAGAAAGAGTTGCACCTGAACCTCATTTCAGCAGAGGACGGGAGCATACTCAATTAGTGTGAGCAAAACGTGCTACGTAAGTTGATGAGTGACGACTTACTGTTTGCGAAATTAGCAGAGCCAGATATGACAGCAGTCAACTTCAATGATCACTTCCGTGACCGAATGGGCGGAGTGGATAGTGGGCATATCGTAGTGTTCCCAAAACTCTGGAACTTGAGACCCTATGACAAAACTAACGGCGAAACAACTAGAATTCCCCGTCTAATGGTCCCATATCAGAAGGTGAGAAAAGAACTTGAAGATTGGGGCGACTATAGAAGACTGCCAGAATAAATACCTGAATTACCTTTAATTCGGAGGATTTTGCTCGGAGCAGGCTCTGTAGTGTACAATCCCAGGTTGAAAGCCTTCGAACCAATGAAAGAAGGATGGCAAAGTTCTTCGAATCAATGGACCCGTGCTTTGTCGGCAGAAATGCTGTCGTGCTGCATTACACGCAGTTTGAATATGCGGATGAGTCGACGAGAAGAAGGATGAGCAATGCGTCCACTTCAAAATCTGGAAGATTTGAGGAAGAATGGGCCAAGTGGGACCTGGCGATAACTGTTATGAGAGGAAAGGCGGACACTTGCAGGAAGCCGCATTAATTGTGATGAGTGTGAAAGCAGAATTAGCGATAAGTGGGAAGCTGCTGACTAGAACTGCTCTAGCACCATTCGGCTGTGAAAAAGTCAAGATAAAACAAGGAGAAAACGAAGACAAGTCAGCTGGTAAGCTAGTCGTGCTGAACTTTCCAGACGAAGAAATGAATGACAAGCAAGGGCCTTCAGGGTCAGGAAAAAATGAGAAACGAGACGACAAGGAGGAAGAAGACCGTCAACCGGAAGAAGCGATGGAAAAAGATCCCGACCGAGCGGGAAAGGACGACGACAAAACCTCAGCAGGTGGCGTGTCAAGCCTGGACTTTAATTTTTTGGACGATTACAAAATTGAGACAGAAACGTTGGAAAGGACAACTGAACCAGCGGAGGATGGAACTTCCTCGCTGGAACCTCCCTCAGCCTCTATGAACCTGAGCTGTGACTTGCCGCGTAGGAGAAGAATAGAAGGCGCAGCCCGAGTACCTTTCTTACGAACCTTGCCAGAATAAGAGTGGGAAGTTCACTACAGGGATCATGAAAATAGAACAGGCTGTATTATGGACATAGTAGTTTTCATAGAAGAGGCCTGGACAGTAGTGCAGTGTTTCGGAACCCAGTCGATGTTGATAGCAGGTCTCAAGAGACCGCTGATGCCAGAGATCCTTGATAAATTGGACGAATGTGAAGGGAGAATGATCGATTTGTTAATTTATGTGGCCACTGATGAAAGTGAAGTTAATTCTCCGATCAAGGCGACGCAACAGGAAAGCAGCGAGGAAGTCTTGTACCTGTCCAGAACTCGAAAGGGAACAATGCGATCAAAGATGGTGATTGATAGCATCAACGATGTGAAGATAAAATTGGGCAGCAAAGTGACGTTAAGGAAAACTGAGAAGATGAAACTTCAGCAAAGGCTGTCAACTCAGCCAAATGAAAGCGTTTCGAAGATGTCATGGATATGGGGCAAGGCGATGACAGATTGCCTGTCACGTCTAGAACAATGACCGACGAAACGATGGTGCCACCCATCCTCATGGCAGGATTAAGACTAGCTAGTTATAAGACCAAAAGGAGTGTCTGCACCCTGACTGGGGCTTTTTTAGAAATGGAAATACTCAGCCAATGTGGTTAAAGTACCCTACGGGATTTTAGATCATCATGCATCAATCACGGAAAGGGAAGTGTGATAGGGCAGCTAACCCCAGTGGAATACAATCGATTGACAGTATCGGATACCGTCTCGATTGACGAACCCGCCGGTGGATACATGGAAATAATGGAGCACAGGAATTCAGCTAGAGGACACCTGATCGCTTTACAAAAAATAAAGGTGCGATGGAATATTACCTGGAAGATATGATACAAGGCACAACCATGAAGCAGAAGGCGTATGGAACGTTAGTCTCCTCCTAAATGCACGCAGAAACGGTGGACCAATTGGTGAGCTTGTCGTGGAGGGCAGTTATACTACGTAACTTTGAAGCAGAAATACAAACTACTCGCAAGATACATGCTCTAATAGCAATACCGTACGTCATAACTGAGCTGCCACTCAGATTTGCTTGGTGTATGACTGGATTGATGATGGGAGAGTATAATTCGGAAGAAAGAAAGAGATCGAAAGAAGAGAAGGTGTTCTTGATGACGAGTCTGAGAGACCTTATGATCAATAAAGTGGCGGCAGTAGCGTGTGCGAAACGGAGAGACGCTCTCTGTTTCTACTGGTTCAGTTTGGAACAAAGATCGGTACCAGCGCTGAATGCTTGTGCAAAAATGCTGAGTGAAGGCAGTGAGCTAGCGAAGACCTTGCTCTTACAAGCGCTATCGGACATTCATCAAAGCAAGCCAATGCGGGTGAAAATGAAAGAACCCGTAGAACTAGAACCATTGAAGAAGATCGATGAAATCAGAAGATTCTCGAAAAAGGAGCTTAGGCTCACGAAAGAATCAATTGGGACACTGCTGAAGTCCCGTGAATACTCTGGACCGATCAGAAAGAAGTCATACCATCATCAATGAGGACATACGTGATTGTCACTTCGATTACGAAGAAGCGGTGTTGCTGATTTTCTGGTCGTCAAGATTTTCAACGATAAGAAACATTGCCAGTCAACAAGTTAAATTGGGACTTTTGTTGGAAGAAAATGTGACTGTACCTTCCAAACCGAAATCTGATAACCGAGTGGAATTTGGATTGGGTTTCTCAGACGAATTACTGAGAACGAGACTGATGGTGGTGTGGGATCTAATGAAACCATCATGGTTGCCCGAGTCCAAATGCTGATTCGATACTACGAGTGACGAAGGATATACAAAAAGAATAAAATGCAGATTGCAATTTGCTAGACCTCAACATTAACTACAATTTGATGACTACAGCCTCTAGTAGCATCCAAGAGAACAATGTCGAGTTGCACGGCTGGGGACCAGAAGACTGGGTTGAACCTGGTAGCTGTCTGATTGAAAGTCTGTGGACTAGAAGGTCATATGTGTGGATTTCTTGAATGCGTGAAGACACTTGCGAAACAGCACAAGCAATTGACGAAACTGTTCGTAAACATAGTGATGAAAGCGAAAGCGGAAACAAGGCTAATTGCAGATTGCCATGGAGGAATTGACATGAATCTAGTGACTGCACTAGGATTCTACAGCTTGTTTGGTTCTTTAGAGTCACTAATGAATCTAGAACAAAAGCATGAGATGGTCACAGCCATCAGTGTAGAAGTGTTTCCGGGAGTTTTATAAATCGAAGAGAAGCATATTGGAAAATGGAGAGAAGCTAAAGAAGTAGAAATGAAGATCAGTCAGAGTGAAATTTATCGCAGACCGTCTGGAGCGCGATACCTAGTAGGATCGACATTGGTGTCAATGTGCAAAAGCCGGTACCCAGTAGACTTCGTAGCAGTGGTTGTAAAGAGTACAATCACGATCGTGGATCAAGCCTTCTCAGTGCCAATATGTGTAAGACTTGCGAAGATATCAGAAAAACCTTACGAGTTGCTATTTAAGATGTTTGCCGCAGTTCCAGGAAGAAGCATGGATGAGTGAGAACCGATACTGGGAAAGAAGTTCATAAGATATGCTAGTGAGAACATCAGTGATTTTGAATGACACCAAAAACAGAGGTGATCAACAGCAACGGATTATAATGCAGTAGAGGAGAAAGATGAAATCCACTAACTGATGACGAAAATGGAACCAATACTGGAAGCGTCAGAGAAACGAAACTGGAAAAGCATCATGTTGACACACGATGAATTCCCGTGCCATTGTTTGCTAGAAACATGGTGGTATCCCGGGCGAAGTAATCTGGTGTTGATCTGGAACTCTGGAGTGCTGCTCTCCATGGGTCTACCAAACTCATCACAGCCCATAAAGATAGTGATAGATAAAACTATGATGGCAATTCAATGGCTGGAAGCTCATGTTAAGGAGAACAATCGACAAGAAGCACCGACCAAAGAACAGTTAGAGAAACTGGATTGTCTTAAAGATTCCGATCTTTTTGAGACAATGTGCAAAATCTTGAAAATTCCGATGGAAGTGAAGAAAATATGGGCCAGAAGACGACTGATGCCGTGGTTCACAGCCAACATGACTTCTTGGTTGTACAAGTATGCCAAGAAGCATATGTCGAAGCTTAGCAGAGTGTACAGTTTTTATCAGAGAAAATAGGATCGAGAGCTTTCAAACGAGCTTCTGTAAGCATCGGAATGCACTAACAACAGTAGTAAAAAGAACGTCGAGAAAGAATGGTTGTAACGGTAGAGAAAGAGAAGAAAGGTTGAAGGAAGACCTGGAGTGAAAAGTGACTTGGAGAGAAAAGCTTCAGCAGTAAAAGGGAAACTAGTGCCTCCAACAGCGTCAGAATAGCCACCGATGTGTTTCAAGACACTGGATCCGAGAGTGCGGAGTCAAAGTCACAGCAAGAGGAGATGGAGCAGTGACAGAAAAGCCGAACGACGACAAACAAAAAAGGAAAGATTAGAAGAATTTCTAAACGACAAAAAAACAAAAGAAAAAAATGAAGGAAGGAGTATTTAAGAAGAAGAGAATTAAAACTCACCAATGTTTTTGTGTGAGAAAAACTCAAATGAGAATTCAAGCAACTAAGCAATGAGAATTCAGCAACTAAGCAACTCAAATGAGAATTCAAGCAATTGAAACTGACTGAAAAAAACTTCAGTTGAGTTTTGAGTTTAAAATCTTGTTGCTTTTAATTTAAATTTATTTTAAATTTGCATTGTAATAATAGTTAGTATTTTAAGAGACACTTACAGTTTATTTAGAGAGGCTTGAGTGAAAAGTATATGATAGGCGTCCCCCCAACACCTTTTAAACCTAGGCGAAGATGTTTTAAATCGAGACAATGACACTAAAAGTCAGAAAAGACATATTATATTAATTCATATCCTCAAAGTGAAAATTAATTAAAATTGTTAGAAGGCAAAAACAAGGTAGTATGATGCCATTTTCAGTTTGCAGTGAGTCGACATGATGTGGATAAAAGTTCTTTTCATGCATTTTGTAAATTCCGTTCCATGGCACTGAACCATCTCAATAAATTCCACGAGACTCAATGAGGACATTGATTGGGCTGTCCGGGGAGTATGTGACATTCGACCAGAATGGAGATCAAAATCCATGACGAAATCGAAATTTTATTAGAACATTTTAGTGGGAGGATTAGCTGTTTCAGAGGATTAACGCTCTTATTTGATAAACTTATCGAACTGAGAGAGACGTGTGAAATTTTAGAAAATTAATTGTAAAGACATGTGACCATTCTCATTTTTGCGAATACAGAAAAAGCGCAAAAATTTAAAAAAAAACGGTTTTCGCTAGTAGAAAACAAACCTACGACACGAATTGGAATTACGATTGATATTATTGTTACAATCGTTACTGAGCAATTCCCGAGAATTCGGAGTGGTATCGGGAGGATTTTGATTCCCCTCCTGACTGACAAAAAGAATGCACTTGTCCGGATTCGGTAATCCAGAGATGTCTCGTGAAGAGACTGAAACTATATTTTTAACAACTTTAAGGTTCCTGGCATGTCCTGAATTGAAATTAAATAACCCCGAGTTCATTTTCAGTGTATGAGAAGCTAGGAGTTGAGGGAAAGAGTTGATCCATCTCCGATGGATATGATGAGTTTTATCTACTGGAAAAAAAAAGAAATATGATAATTAACTATTAGCCCGGATTTTAGGAGTGACCTCGGGTTCTGTGGATACTGAGACCCATCCATGAACTCACTATTTTGCATGCAACTAAGTTAATTTGCGCGATCTGGTGCAGTCTTTAAATAGTAATGACTTTGTCGACTCAATGTTAATTGACCATACATAGAACGGGCTTTGGTAGAGACGGTTGAAAGCATGTGAAGCTGTATTTAGATGTTAGCCAGTCGTCTCATAACCTAGTTTTATTTTCCGTCGGTATGTAGTTCCGGTGGAATTTTACAACTCCGACAGATTGAGGTGTCAAAGCACAAGAGATCGTCTCTCTGACCCTTGAGCCAATGCTTATAGGGCCAATTTCTCTTAACTTCTTTTGTGGACGACTGGTTCACACATTGCTGTGTTTGATGATTTTTGATGTTCTTTCTATTTTTGAGTCTTAATTTTTTGTTCGGCTTGAAGAGTCTCTCTCTGATCAGCTTTTCTTGGCTTTGTTACTGCTTATGAGTTTTCTTCCGATGCCAATCTTACATTTCTTATGGCATTTTGCAAAACCCACTTACATGTTTCACAATCCTCGGATGATATCACAGGCAAAGTTCTTCATTATGGCTCCAAGTGTTTTACATCTTTCGTTTACATGCTTTTTATGACCGTATTGACGTCATGCGAATGGCCTAATTTAGGGAAGTGTGCTTCGGTCACCCCTATTAATAAGTCGGGGTCTGTTGAGTCAGTCAGTATTTACAGACCTATCAGTATTTTATGTGACATTCGATCAGAATGGCGCCAAAACGCATGGCAACTTCGAAAACTTTTTGTAACCGTAGACTAATTAGATTTACAGTTTTGATAGATCAGCTGTACTAATCGTAAGATTTGACGAATCGGGAGAGGTCAGTTGAAAAAGACGAAAAAAAGTTTAAAATTCGTTCCTGAAATAAAGATACGTCACGACCTTGAAATTTCCGTTCAACTGAAAATGTGAGAAAACAGAGAACAAAATTCGCTGATACAGAGAAGACGTACGAGAAAATAACAGCAAACGACAAAATTATAGTTGGCGACGTGAACAGAAGCTGTCCGAGATGTAACGATTGTAACCGTACAATCATTACCGAAGACTTTCCGAGAATTAGGAAGGGTCTTGGGACGATTTTACCAGCCTTCCGGTAGGAAGATAAGACCGCTCTTCGTCCGGATTCCAGAATCCGGAAAGGTTTCGGGAAGTACACTGTAACTATAATTTTAACAACTTTTAGCTTCCTGGAATGTCTTGAGTTGAACTTAATTAACACCGAATTCATATTCAGAGAATGAGAAGCTAGGAGTTGAGGGAAAGGGTTGATCCATCTCCGATAGATATGATGATTTTTATTTACTGAAGAAAAACAATAGTAATATCAAAAATAGGCGATAGCTCTGTTTTTAGGACTGAACTCCTGGGTCTGGGAATACTGAGACCCATCCATGAACTAATTATTTTGCATGCAACTAAGTTAATTTGCAGGATCTGGCCCAGGCCTTAAATAGCAATGACTTTTTCGACCCAATGTTAATCGACCACACAGAGAACTGGCTTTGGTAGAGACGGTTGAAAGCATGTGAAGCTGTAATTAGGTGTAAGCCAGTCGTTTCAGAACTTAGCTTTATTTCTCGTCGATATGTACGTCCGGGCGAATTTTACATTACCACGTTTATCATTGGTTCTGGAGAGAATTGCTTGTAGACTGTCAACACTGTTTTTGCCGCAGAAGATTTACTGTTACCCAGTTAGTTGCGTTCTGTCACCAACTTTACGGTATTAAGGGTTTGAATCAGGATGCTGCATGTGTTTACTTTGATTTTTCAAAGGTATTCGATAAAGTGCCTCATCAACTTTTTTAAAAATTATCTGCGTTCGGTTTTTGGCCGGCTTCCATCAAATTACTCACATCTTATTTAAGTGATAGAACACAGTGCGTTTAAATCAATGATAGAGTCGCAAGCACCATGTTAGTCACCAGCGGCGTACCACAGGACAGTATTCTGGGGCCTTTATTGTTTGCCATTTACATAAACGATTTACCTGATGATATAGCTTTGAGTGATTGCTTTTTGTTTGCAGCTGATAGTAAACTATTGTGTGCCTCATTGCTTATGAATTGCGACCTTCAAGCTGATGTAACCAGTTTCAAAATTTGGGCAGGTCAAAACCTCATGAATTTCAATACCGCAAAATGTCGGGTGATAAGGTTTTCTAGCAACCCAACATCGCCACTGCACCTAGCAGTGAATTTTGAATCTATCACAGAAACAGATTACAAAAGAAATTTGGACGTGTTCGCAGAAAAATCATTAAAATTGAACATAGATGTTGATAAAAAAAACTTGAGAAAGAGTACAAGGCATTCTTCATGATCAAAAAGATCATTCCATTCACATGTCCTGTTTTTACAAAATAACGTCTCTGTCAAGCCTGCGTACTGTCCGTTGTCACATACGAGTCACAAGTGTAGTTGTAGTAGTAGTAGTAGGATGGCTTCTGTGTTTCCACGTGTGGTCCTGGCCCCTTCATTGTATCGTCATATGTACGTCTTGCTGCGGCAGTTGTTCGCCGCACAATCGCACCCAGTTTTCCACGTGCACTTGTCAACTTCATTATGTTCTCCAAAATTTAACCAAAAATTCCTCAGTAGTAGCTGTTTGAGACCACAATAAACCCTCACGTCTATCTTTAAAGTATTGATCAGTCTGCAAGTTTGATAGAAGAAATTTTGTTCAGCTTTCAGGCGTTTAGACCGTTTCAGCTGAAACATTACACCGCGAGAGGACTCTGTTATTATGGGCTAATTTACATACATATCGTCGTATCTTCCTTATCCGGTTTTTGAAAGCAGCAAAATATTTTTTATCTGTATATACATAGGAAGCGGTAAAGTTTGCAATTGAGCAATTGAGCAATTTTTTTTTGTATGCCAATGTTCCAGGAAAAAATCAATTGACGACTCTTTTTTGAATAGTCTCAAGTTCATTTGTGACATATTTGCTCAATCTACAGCAGAGGCTGGCCTATGTTAAAACTGGGACTACCATAGATTTATAAAGTTTCAATTTTTCAGTACGACTCAGATTGTTTGTTTTCCGTTTTATCATCAAAAATACACGGTTGGCTTTCTTGCATGCATTGTCTATGTAGATATTCCAGTTTAATCACTTTATATTGTCAAGCCGAGGGCTTTTTGTACGTCAATTTCTCTGATCTTGAATCCGTTGAAGTAAAAATCATTTGCATTTTTTCCTAACTTTAGATACGTACATTTGTCTAAATTGAAGGGCATATTTTTGTCGATGGTCCAATTAAACACATTATTTAGGTCACTTTGGATTTGCTCTTGTGCCTGACCAGAACTGATGAGTTTAGCATCGACTGCAAATAACATAGTTTTAAGATTTACGCAGTAATCTGGTAGGTCGTTAAAAAAAAACAGAAAAAAAACAAAGGACCCAGCATGCTACCCTGTGGCACTCCACTGGTAACTTTTTATCTTGAAGATTCTTTGCCATTTATTCAAATAATCTGGTGCCTGTTGGTAAGACTTGATCAGTTTTGAAATTTTACCCCTGACTCCGGTTGAAAAGAATTTTCGTAACAAAATTCCATGATCAACTCTGTCAAAAGCTTTGCTAAAGTCTGTAAAAATAATTTCAATTTGTTCTCCATTTTCGATTCATTTATATTTTTCATTTAAAAAGGTCAGGAGTTGTTGAATTGTTGACCGGTTCTTTCGAAATCCGAATTGAGATTTGTTAAAAATTTTATTGTAATGATCATATTGTCGAATGAAGACAATTCTTTCAAAATTTTCAGAGGGCAGAGATAAAAGAGAAAAGGTCTATAATTTTCTCTGTCTGCTTTATTACCCTTTTTAAAAACCGGACTGACCATTGAATTTTTCCACAAGTCTGGAAAGATAATAGTCTTTAGAATTTTAGTAAAGATTTAAAAAAGTGAATTGGAAATCGTTTTTCGGCTATTGCGAAAAAGCACTGGTGGTTGTTCATCGGGCCCTTAACCTTTGTTGACATTTAGTTTTTCGCATATGCTTTCGGTTTCAGTTTCTTCGAATGTTAGGTAGCTTAGAAAACGATTTTCTCAACAATTTCATAAATTTCAGAAGTTTGTACGTAAACCGATGCAAAAACTTCGGACAGAGTTGGGCTTTGTCACCGTCATTTTCTGCTTTTTCATTTTTATAAAAAACAAGGATGGGAATATTTGATTTTTGAAAGGCCCTGAAATACTTAAAAAGCTTCCCAGTTGATCTCTCGGCTGCTAGATTTTGTTCATATTCTATCTTGTCATTTCCACAGCAGTTTTCCAGCATTGATTTCAGTTTCAGAACCTTTGGATGCATATCTTTATAGCTTCTTCTTGCTGTCTTAAGACATTTAATTAGATGAGATGTACTCTGGCTTATCCAAGGTGGCAGAGAAGCTAGATGCTGGGTTCTTTTTGGTATAGTTTCATTCAGAAAATCAGAAAAACATTCAGCCAAATGTACCAATTTTCAACAATGCAATTTGAGTTTGACCAGCGCATTAAGTTTTCATTAAGGCGCATCTTTGATAAAGCGCATTAATTTTTCATAGCCTCCAGTGCAAAAACATTACACACCACTTTTTACATAACATCTTTTTATATTGTTCTGCCCTATATCCGGAAAACTAAGATAAATTGGGTAGTGGTTTGACATTTTGGTGATTTGACATTCGTCGGCTGGTCATTTGCTTCAAGTTCACGCACTCTATGTTATCACTAACCAAAATGAAATCTAATATACTGCTTGCTGCTGTATGATGTGGTCTCCGGGTATAAGAAGGTCCATCAGAAGAATCGAGCAAATTCGCTAAACTGGATCATCGGCACCCATGGAACAACATACAAAGAAAATCTTATTAAACTATGTGTTATTGCAGTTTATCTCTTCATTTACTATGATTTATGTTTTCTCAACAGGTTGATGAATGGGAATTATGATCTGGAGCCATTAAAAATATGTCTGTCTGTCCCTGTCCACAAGATCTGGCTTGCGATCTGAAAACAAGGTTAAATTAGTCTACACAACAAGTTTTTGCAAAAAGTCATCAGAAAGATCGTATTTTGCCCGCGTCGTCATGTCAAACAATAACCTATCGGCGAAGTCGGACTTGGATTTCTTCTCAAACTGTTTTTCATTCAAAACTAAGCTGAAGCATTTTTTCCTCCAACAAACCCAGCCTAATCAGCCTAATGGTTGTGATATACTTATTAAATAGATTTGTCCATTTCAAATTCACTTACTGTGTAATTTCAGATAAATTGAGCTAGAGGACCAAATCGAAAAACATGAACAACAACTCCCGCGCCTCTAGGTTCGTGGGTGAAGTGTGTTGACTGTTAATGGTGTTTATGATCGGAGCCAGCTTCCTTTGGTACGACGTGTTAAACACAATTACCAAACACAGACGGAACGATCAGAAAGCAGAAAAAGTCCCGAATCTGATCAATACGCTCAGAAGTTATACCTGGCGAATTAAGGCGATTATTTATTGCCAAAGACAAAACGCGAAACATATTTTTACGGAATTAAGAACATTGAATACTCTAGTAATACCAACCGGAAAGAAATTAATTTCAAGTCGCAAACAGAAAGAGTGGTGGTACCTAGGTGAGGTCTGTAGAAATGACTGACCGTACTAGGAGAAATGTAAACAAATGACTGAGCAAATTTGAATCAGAGAAAGATCTGGGAGTTATCGTTGATTCAAGATTACAGTACCGTGAGCACATCGCCAAAAAGACGAAAGTGGATAATATAGTCGCGATAATCAGGAAAAGTTTCGTGAACCTGACCTCTGAAATTCTAACGACCCTGTACAAAGCGTTAGTAAGAACACATCTGGAGTATGCAAATCAGGCATGGAATCCATACCTTAAGAAAGACAAAATTACGATTTAAAATGTTCAGCGACGCGTAACAAAGCTTATTCCAGGTATACGCAAATACAGCTACTCGAAACGACTTCAGATTTTGAAACTACCAACACTCGAGTATAGACGCAAACGCGGTAGAACGAATGAAGTCTTCAAAATTCTGAACAGTCTATACGATACAGCAGCGACTGAAGGATTTTTTACAATCAACGAAAGAGACACAAGAAGAAACCCTTTCAAGTTTGTGACCAAGAAGACCAGAACTACTGCTAGACAAAATTTCTTTACAGTTGCAGCCATCAACGACTGGAAGTCGTTACCCGAAACAGTAATATCAAGCGAGAGTACACGTTTTCAAATCAAGACTAGACAAACTATGGGCGTCTGAAATATATGACGCATCGATTATGGAATGACGAATTGGACGTCCAAGAAAGAGCTGGTCGACAGGCCTGGGAGGCCTACAGATCAGAAGTTAACCTGTGAACCTGTGAAAACCCGAGACATATACTCTGATGATGCTAGCACATGGCTCAAAAACAAGTGAATACCTAAACTAAATTACTATATATAAATTACTATAATCATTGTTGATTTATTCCCTAACAGGGTAATTGAATGTCTTTTGAAAGCAGCAAAATATTTTTTATCTGTATATACATAGGAAGCGGTAAAGTTTGCAATTGAGCAATTTTTTTTTGTATGCCAATGTTCCAGGAAAAATTCAATTGACGACTCTTTTTTGAATAGTCTCAAGTTCATTTGTGACATATTTGCTCAATCTACAGCAGAGGCTGGCCTATGTTAAAACTGGGACTACCATAGATTTATAAAGGTTCTATTTTTCAGTACGACTCAGATTGTTTGTTTTCCGTTTTATCATCAAAAATACACGGTTTGCTTTCTTGCATGCATTGTCTATGTAGATATTCCAGTTTAATTACTTTATATTGTCAAGCTGAGGGCTTTTTGTACGTCAATTTCTCTGATCTTGAATCCGTTGAAGTAAAAATCATTTTCATTTTTTCCTAACTTTAGATACGTACATTTGTCTAAATTGAAGGGCATATTTTTGTCGATGGTCCAATTAAACACATTATTTAGGTCACTTTGGATTTGCTCTTGTGCCTGACCAGAACTGATGAGTTTAGCATCGACTGCAAATAACATAGTTTTAAGATTTACGCAGTAATCTGGTAGGTCGTTAAAAAAAACCAGAAAAAATTAAAGGACCCAGCATGCTACCCTGTGGCACTCCACTGGGAACTTTTTATCTTGAAGATTCTTTGCCATTTATTCAAACAATCTGGTGCCTGTTGGTAAGACTTGATCAGTTTTGAAATTTTACCCCTGACTCCTGTTGAAAAGAATTTTCGTAACAAAATTCCATGATCAACTCTGTCAAAAGCTTTGCTAAAGTCTGTAAAAATAATTTCAATTTCTTCTCCATTTTCGATTCATTTATATGTTTCATTTAAAAAGGTCAGGAGTTGTTGAATTGTTGACCGGTTCTTTCGAAATCCGAATTGAGATTTGTTAAAAATTTTATTGTAATGATCATATTGTCGAATGAAGACAATTCTTTCAAAAATTTCAGAGGGCAGAGATAAAAGAGAAAAGGTCTATAATTTTCTCTGTCTGCTTTATTACCCTTTTTAAAAACCGGACTGACCATTGAATTTTTCCACAAGTCTGGAAAGATAATAGTTTTTAGAATTTTAGTAAAGATTTAAAAAAGTGAATTGGAAATCGTTTTTCGGCTATTCCGAAAAAGCACTGGTGGTTGTTCATCAGGCCCTTAACCTTTGTTGACATTTAGTTTTTCGCATATGCTTTCGGTTTCAGTTTCTTCGATTGTTAGGTAGCTTAGAAAACGATTCTCTGAACAATTTCATAAATTTCAGAAGTTTGTACGTAAACCGATGCAAAAAACTTCGGACAGAGTTGGGCTTTGTCACCGTCATTTTCTGCTTTTTCATTTTTATAAAAAACAAGGATGGGAATATTTGATTTTTTAAAGGCCCTGAAATACTTAAAAAGCTTCCCAGTTGATCTCTCGGCTGCTAGATTTTGTTCATATTCTATCTTGTCATTTCCACAGCAGTTTTCCAGCATTGATTTCAGTTTCAGAACCTTTGGATGCATATCTTTATAGCTTCTTCTTGCTGTCTTAAGACATTTAATTAGATGAGATGTACTCTGGCTTATCCACGGTGGCAGAGAAGCTAGATGCTGGGTTCTTTTTGGTATAGTTTCATTCAGAAAAACATTCAGCCAAATGTACCAATTTTCAACAATGCAATTTGAGTTTGACCAGCGCATTAAGTTTTCATTAAGGCGCATCTTTGATAAAGCGCATTAATTTTTCATAGCCTCCAGTGCAAAAACATTACACACCACTTTTTACATAACATCTTTTTATATTGTTCTGCCCTATATCCGGAAAACTAAGATAAATTGGGTAGTGGTTTGACATTTTGGTGATTTGACATTCGTCGGCTGGTCATTTGCTTCAAGTTCACGCACTCTATGTTATCACTAACCAAAATGAAATCTAATATACTGCTTGCTGCTGTATGATGTGGTCTCCGGGTATAAGAAGGTCCATCAGAAGAATCGAGCAAATTCGCTAAACTGGATCATCGGCACCCATGGAACAACATACAAAGAAAATCTTATTAAACTATGTGTTATTGCAGTTTATCTCTTCATTTACTATGATTTATGTTTTCTCAACAGGTTGATGAATGGGAATTATGATCTGGACCCATTAAAAATTTGTCTGTCTGTCCCTGTCCACAAGATCTGGCTTGCGATCTGAAAACAAGGTTAAATTAGTCTACACAACAAGTTTTTGCAAAAAGTCATCAGAAAGATCGTATTTTGCCCGCGTCGTCATGTCAAACAATAACCTATCGGCGAAGTCGGACTTGGATTTCTTCTCAAACTGTTTTTCATTCAAAACTAAGCTGAAGCATTTTTTCCTCCAACAAACCCAGCCTAATCAGCCTAATTGTTGTGATATACTTATTAAATAGATTTGTCCATTTCAAATTCACTTACTGTGTAATTTCAGATAAATTGAGCTAGAGGACCAAATCGAAAAACATGAACAACAACTCCCGCGCCTCTAGGTTCGTGGGTGAAGTGTGTTGACTGTTAATGGTGTTTATGATCGGAGCCAGCTCCCTGAAAGCCGCAACCGAAGTAGCCCCAAAAGATTTGAAGAGATTGTTATCCCGCATCAGCTTTGCATCGAAAGGATTGAGTCTCAACCCCAACTCTATCCACAAAGTTTTGAACCTTGACTTTCTCTTAGAAAAGGGAAAACTACGTAAAGCAAGAGGCATCGTCCTTTGGTACGACGTGTTAAACACAATTACCAAACACAGACGGAACGATCAGAATGTAACATTCGTCTACTGCAGTCACACATGAGGCTTAAGAAAAATAGGCCCTATAACCACTGGCTCAAGGGTCAGGGACACCATCTCTTGTGTTTTTCTACCTCAAGAACGGTCGGAGCCAGTTCGGTTCGCTTGTGACATGAGACTACGACCCGTTACAGCTTAAAGGCTACTACTAAAATATCCCCCCACTCTAGAATTAGAAACGTCCCCATAATTAGGTCTCTAGATACCCAAAATACATGAACGCCGTTAAAAACCGGGTTGGAACAATCCGTTAAGTTACTTTTTATTAGACAGTGGAACTTTGATCCATTTCAGATGGATCAACCTAAAACTCGCCTTACCTCAACATAACAATCATAAAACACACTCTAGGAATTTAAATTTGTACTCACATAGTAGCACGCTCAAGAAGTGGGAAATAATCCAGTCGGTAACTAACTCAAGAATTAAATAACGTGACTAAATGAGTCTAATGTTTTATAGTTTTAACAATGAGAACGAGTTTATACTCTAGACAATAGTTTTCTTGTGAACCATTAGGACACTCAAGCTGTCCACCTTTCCACCGAAGGTTCACTCTAGTCCAGTTCCGAATAATACTCCAGTCGTTATAATCCAATTCGAGGGAATGCTCTCGTCTCTGTCACAGATGGGACAGCTCTACTCTCGATTATTATAGTGATGGAAATTGCGAATAGCAATTTCCTACTGCTTTTTCTTGCGACTTTCCCGCGTTTTCGACTCAATTGTTCTGAAATTGTTCTGATCTCTTTTTCTGATTTTCAGTTCTCGCGAGAAAATCGTGCATGACAGGTTCCATTCGAAATTTTGAAAAATTAAATTTCACTCCAAAATCAAGTGTTTTTTGCTTCTCTCAAGGTCAAACTTCCAAATATGACCGACTGGCACATACTCCCCGGACTCGAGATCGATGTCCTCATCGCGCGCTGTCTTCTGCCAGTGAGTCCCAGAAAAACCGAGTGTTGCTCAAGATACAGTGCCAGTGGTCATTTACAGAAGTTTGCAGCAGATTTAAGCTTATCTACACCCCAAAATTCACAGCCATTTAAAATTTTCACACTATTGCTAAACAGCAACCAAAATCTGCATACACCTGCACCCTTGAATTTTCGCTTTTCAAGCCAATCATTTTAAAATCTCTTTTGTCCTATTCAATCAGGAAATTGTCATGCAGCATTTCGATTTATATAATAAATATAGGATATTAGTAACAATATTTGCTTTGTTAAATTTTCTTTTTCGTGAATCCAAGTTTCACTCGGATCCACGCTCAAGCCCCCCTTCCCTCTCAAGACTCAAGATCCATCCGATTTGCCCATTCATCTCGTACTCTTCGCCTTGGAGGTACTGCATCCTGAAGTGCTAGATGCGGCAAACTGTCTCAACAGTTCCTCTTCATCATCGGAACTAATCACAATCTCCTCCCAAGCCTTCAGCTGTTCATAGGATCGCATCCATTCTCTCTGCTCCTGCAATCTCTTTGCTTGGTTGGGTAGTGCCTTCACCCTAGCTTCTCGGTTCAAGCAAAAGGAGTTGTGCAGGCTCAAGCTCACGTTCTTCGCCAGGTCTTCCTCTAGTATCGACTCCCTCGCTTTGGTATTGTCTCTAGACATCTTACCCACTCTTTTCCATCCTGTCGTGATCGCATTACGATGGGTTAGCAGGGGTCTCTTGAAAGCTTCCGGCCCAATCTCGGCCTGGAACTGTCGATACTCTTTTTGATGTTTTCTCATGTGATCTTTCGTTGTCATGTACAACCAAGACGTCAGTGTCGCCCGAAACCATGGAAAGTACCTCAAGCGACTCCATACGTGCCTGACTTCCGTCGGTATGGCGAATACTTTGCACGCAGTCTCAAACAACTCGAGTCTCCTGCTGTAGTCTATCGCGTATATTGACTCAGCCGTTGGCGTCGTCGCCTCCCGATACTTCGTTATATTCTCTTCTATCCATCTCAGAGCTAACATCGTACTCACTACTAAGAGCGTCACCTTCTGCCGGTGATCCGGTAGTCCGATCGACCGAATCTCTTCCACATCCCACACCAGGCAAAGGTTCTTGTGATCTGGATACCACACCGTTTGTGCCAAACAGTGGCATGGACATTCCCCATGAGAGATCTCAATGCTCCTGAGATTACGCTCCCCTGAGGCTTCCAAGAGAGGCTCAAGCTCCATCATTTTCTCGTGCATCGTGTCGTTGTCTTCCAGGTTCGGAGTACTTCCCACAGGTTTCCCGATCACGTTTTGTCTCTCGTGATCGCTCGTGTTTTCTCTTTCCAACTTCAGAAGATCTTCTCCCCAGATTTCGCTTAAGTCATCTCTCAATTCTTTTGGTACTGTCCCTTTGATTTTTCTCAACAACTTGTGCGAGTGATGCGACATCCGAGCCAACCTCACGCACTTGGGCACTGAGAAGGCCTTGTCCACCAGTATTCTCTGGCTGGACACTTCCACCATCGCCATGTGTAGCGGGTAGTGACTTCCGCACAAGTTGGCCATCATTGACCCTATCAGCGATTTCGCGTTCAATGGCAAGCCATAAGCTTCGCTCATGGGAAATCCCATTTCCGCCTCAAGACCAACCTTCCAGCTCCGGATGTGTTTTTGAGTCACCTGCAACACCCCGGGCCATGATTCTACGCTCAACGCCGTCACTAAATGATGTTCAGACTCCAGTCTCTCCAGTGCCTGCAGACCACACATTCTCGAGAAGAATCCGAGAGCTGTCGCTATATTCACCGTGGTTCTCGCGTAACATTCCGCTATTATTTGCACTTCACTCTTCTCCCTTTCTGTGATGTCTTCGAACCAAGTGACCAGGTCTTCTTTTTGAAACGACAGTATTCTGACGCATGACCGTCCATCGCAGATGTGCTCTCCGTTCCCACACGTCGAATCCAGACAGCTACCCGGCTCCAATTTCTTTGCTGACCCGGGGTCGCTCGTCCTTTCGCTTGGCTCTTGCATCTGGGGCGTGATTAGCTTATGTAGCACACTCAACTTCGCCAGATCTTCATCTTCCGTTGGTGCTAACCTCACTCGCTCGGTGGTTTCCTCGATTAGACTCGCATGGGGATGTGGACACCAGGAGGGTCTCAGTAGCTTCCATATCACTCCCAAGTTCGTGGTTAACAAGCCATTTCCACCGCCCATGTTCACTTCAACTCTCTTGTTTGAGCGCGGTATGCTTATCACCTCTGGTGTTTTCTCAAGAATCAGGCCCAGGCTCGGCCCCTCTTTTTCCACCGCGTCTATTTCCATTATTCTTTCTGTCCAAAACTTCAGTAGTTCCGCTACCTCATGGTTTCTGTGGGCTCCTCCAGCTTCCGAGTCTAAGAAGGGATTGTAGGCTATTCCCATCACTCCAGACACATATTGGTATTCCCCCTTCTCACTGAGTCTCGAGTACTGTTCTGACGAGGCCAGGTTACGGTGAACATCATGTTCTTCCTCGAACTTCTTATTAGAGAACCTCCGTACCTCGTCCAGCTTTCGATGGTTCTCTAAGGATAGTCTGGAACCATCTTCTTTCTCTATTCCTGTACTCTGATATACGTTCAAGATGATCGTTGAGACCCTTCTCTCCATGGTTTTACTTCCACTTGCTCTTTGGTGGCATGCCAGGATGGTGCTATCAGACATCATTGACATTATCCATCTCAAGAAACATGTGGCATCTTTTCTTCTAGCCAGGCTCAAGCCTGAATTGTCCCTGGCCACGTGTTGCATCAGTGCCTGATACACCTCTAGCTTCTTGCTTCCCAACTTCAGCCTGTCATACGAGGTCAATGTCTCCAACTCTATTCCCACCAGACTCCAGGTGAACATTAATTGTCCCGCAGTTCTAACGAAGGGATTCGCCATTAGTGGTGGTGCTGATGAGGATGTTCTCATCGCCTCTTCAAAATGATCCTTCAACAAACTCTGCCAGGACCTCTTCAGATGACTCGCCATCTCTATCTTATTAACCTCGGCTTTTTGCTGGGTGGCCCAATTGCGTCGCCTGCGAGCTATTCCACTGTCCAACTTCTTCAAGCAGTCCTCCATTTCCTTCAATGTTTCGAGGGCCATCCACCACGTCCGGGAAGTGTTCCTCGTCTTGTTCCTCTCCAATGGATCACTCGTCACTTGTTTGCCCATGTCCTGATGTGCCTTCGAGATCCATTCTTTGCCGATCTCCACTTCCCCTACCTGTCCGTTCGTTGAACCTCTCTTCACGTTTACCTTCTGAGGCTTGAAGTCTTCTTCTGACGTCGAACTGGTGGAAACCTCTATTTCCTTTTCTACTTCAAGTGGTTTCCTGAGCTCCGAGCTGTTCTTGTATGCCGCCGTCTTGCATCGGGCCAAAACGATGGGCGCCGTCTCTCTCAAGTTTCCTTCCGAAACAGCATCCACTGAAGGACTACCCCATCCTTCCACTTCTCTCTTCCTCTTGCGAGTCTTCACATCTCTGCTCGAGGGTGTTGTGGCTATCATCATTGATTCGACCTCTCCATCCACTCCTTCCAACTCTTGCCTCCCCCCTGCTCGAGCCTTAAGGATATTAGTACTTTTAATCATATTACTAGTCCCAACCTTATCCCTTTTTATATCATCAACCATTTTATCCACAGTTTTTTGTTTCAGAGTAGAGCTGTCCTCACATTTCTCTTTTCTAGTCTTCGATCGTGCGTTCCTCAGCTCCACTAGCTTGTTCAGCAGCTCTTTTCTTGCTTTCTCATCCAGGCCCGTTCCTATCAGGAGCGGTTCCCCGAATCTCACTACCGCGTCCCACAGTTCCTTCTTGAACTTGTCCAGCGTCGTCTCGCTGCCCACTTCTCGATTGAATTCCCCCAGGAATTCCTGCCAAGCGTCATCCTCGAGAGATCCCAAGAATATGTCCCTGTTCCCTTCGAACGTGTTCTTCTCCCTTTCCTCCGAGCTCAAGAGTAACATCCCCATATTGAAGGTCTCACCTGCCAATGGCAACTCTAGGTTCTTCCGCGGGGACGGGTTCAGAGGTGGGGTGGCAGTATCTGCCCAATTCTCTTCGCTCAAGTCTTTCAACAGCTCTTGAGTGGTGAGTTCCTCCCCTGATGGCCCTGGTTCAGGCGTATTCCCCACCTCCATGTCTTCTCCAGCTTCACTGAGAGTTTCATCCATACTCTCTTCCTCTGATTCATTTCTTCTTCTCTCGAGAATTCTTTTGAATCGATCCTCAACAGGTCCACTCCTCTTGTCTCCAGGCGTGTCTACAGACAGTGGTGACGGTGTCGTCGGATCCAGCTTTTTATATTCCGTCAGGGCTACATGCAGTTGACCTGCTGCATCTAGTTCTGTTCCCTCCTGTGTCACTTCTACTTGTTCCAAGCCATAGGGTGCCTTGTATTTTCTCGTGGCAAATTTCAATTCGTCCACCAATGCGACGTGCCCCTCCATCACGATCATCCTGCCATCATCCCATATGGGTAGCATATTCTCAAGTCCTTCCTTCTCAAGAGTCCTCAAGACTTTCCGCACTTCATATCCAGGGGGCTGCGAACCTCTACTCTTTTTCGCTTGCGTCGTCCACGAATTTACCTTCATCTCGCTGATGTGGAAGTAGACTGCCGCCGTGTAGCCGATGAACAGGGGATCCCAGCCATCCGTGAAATGCGTTTCATCCCTCATCTTCGCCATTATGGAGGGAACCACCAAGGGACTAGTCATTCCCAAGGTCATCCTCCTGACTGTCGGGAACTCAGGCATGGTGGCTGGTAGGATTTCTTTCTCCATTATGGCCTCCAGCTCCCTCTTGACTAGTGCAAAGCACTCTTTCCAGGCGGGGATTCTCAAGACTTCTCGTCCGTCGGCCGTCAATGGGTTTAGGTTCCAAAACTTTGGATACATTTCAATGGGGCCCTCTCGCTTGCCTCCCATTCTACATTGCATTTGTCCCCTGAAGTTGCACACCATCATCTCGGCATCTTTCACTTTTCCGAAGAGTACCGTGTTGCTCATACGCGCCCTGAGCACCTCCTGCTGACACCAATTCAGCGCTGTACCATCCAGTACGCTGATGAGACTCAAGTGCGTCACCGAGTGACGATACGTTATCACCAGGGGATCTGGAAACGCGTACGTCACTGCTGGACCATAGATGCAGGTCACCACCTCCTCTAGACCTCGGATTATCCCCATTGGGTCCGACCTCATTGCCAGGCACAGGTCCGTCAACAGAGGCATCCCTCTGTTCGCCTTCTCCCATTCTTCTCTCGAGGTTGGGTTCTCATCTTCACCCGTCATGTATCGATTCTGCATCATGAGGTATTGCACCAGCAGTGTCTTCAACCCTGCGGCACACTTGTAGGAGCTGGTTTCAATGCTCGTGTGGACTCTCCCCATAGACAGAGGTTCTCCATATTCCATTAACCGATGAAACGACACCAATTCCCCATGGGTCAAGAGCACTAGTGCCAGGTACCCATCAACTCGAAGTGTCTCCACTCCCCGACTAAACATGTATGCTGGACCCATGTTGAACAAGTATCTGGGGTAGACCAAACACAGGGCCAAGAGCAGGCTGATGGGCATGCCCAGTATCTCCTGCACGAAGGCTCCAAAGATAGTCGCCGTGGTACCGAATACTCCTGCCAAGAATTCCTTCTCCCAGCAAGGACTCAAGAACTTGAGAATCTCGTAATCCCTCCGAGTCTTCAATTCGCCTTTGGCGTGCTCTCTCCAGAACCCTGCGATTGTCACTTCATTGGCGGCCGAGACAAATCTAGCCACCGTCATGTCTCTTACTTCGGCCAGCTCCAGTTGTTTCTCTAGGAAACTCCAGACTTGCTTCACGAGGAGTGGTGCTTCCTCCCTTGTCTTGTTCGTGGCGTTCTCCAGCCTTGGTGTCAAAAATGGCCACCAGCCATTCTCTTGAGTCAAACGATATTTCAACGATCCTAATTGCTTTTCCGTCTCGGCCACATTTCTTCTCTCGTTACTGGGACCTCTAGACTTGCTGGTGGAGTTCGTGATCTTCACATCCATACTCCGAAACCACAAGCTGGCCGTTAATTTGCTTATCGCCGGGTGATCGTCCCCGATGACTGGGCTGAACTTGAGCTGCCTGGCAAAGTTCGATATCTCTAGCAAGAGCACCTCGTCTAATACGATCAGGATGTCGGCTAGTCCATAAAAGCCCCTCAGTGCATGAGATATATCCGCCCATGCCGCCGCCAATTCTGACTTGCGAAGCCTCAGGTTCGATGGCTCCAACTCCCGATTGGGGGCTGCCATTAGAATCCGCCATTCACTCCCTTCTGCTATCAGGATCAAGACCGCGTACACGAACTGTAGGGCGGGTGGCATATTCGCGTATCCAGGGGATGTGGTAAACACCACCTTCGTCTTGGACCCGAATCTCGAGACAACATTCTCTTGCACTTCATTCATCGCCGCAAACAACGCTTGAATGGCTTCCCATATCTTCCTCGATGTCGGAATTTCATCGCCCTTTAGTTGCTCAAGAAGTCCCATCGCGTGCAGGTGATCATTCATCCCTGCAAACAACAGCAGCTCAGGTTCGCAGGGCATCTCCGACTTTATTGCCACTACCAGAGTTAACATCTGATTCAATTCAGCTCCTGGCAAAGAGTATATCAAAGTCTCCGGCCAGAACAACTTGGGAGACGTTCCTTCGAAGTCTGGTCCCGCCACAATTACTACTCTCGCAGCAGCTGGGTCTGCTCTATCATACACTGCCAGGGTTTTGGCCAGCTGGGTACTCCCACAGGGCTTCCCGTACCTGGGATCTTCCGCCAATTTCGAGCCTTCGTAAGCGGCATCTGGCAATCCCGTTCCTCCCGGATTGAGTAGCTTGTCTACCACCTTCAACTGTGCCGGGGTTGCCAACCTGATCCTGGCGATGCTAGTTCGGTGCTTGGGAGGTTCTGCTATAAGTCCCGGACTCCCCAGCAGCTTGAGAGGTCTGTAATTAATGGGTCCCATGATCGTTTTTGTGGGAATTCCCGTCAGCTCTGTGGTCTCCATCAACTTCGCTCTCGAGAAGTGCGCCTCATGTGCTTTCAACCAGTCCACGCAAAGATGCCTATTCAAATCCTCGTGTGATACTCGTTCGATCCCCAGGGTTTCCGCCAATTCTTGCCTGCATTCCAAACTCTCTAGATCCAGTTCTTTCACCTTCTCAGGATATCTCAAGCGAGCGGTCTCCATAGACTTATTTTCCCGTTTGCTCTCTGCCACTACCACTGAGGATATCGCCGAGCTTGGAGGTGTTGATGACATCACCTCCTCAGACTCCATTGGCGTGGCACTCTGCAATCTGGTCTGGCTGCTCCTTGAACTGTCTCTAGTATCAACTCTCGGTCCCAAGCGACCAGACAAGACCCTCGAGGCAAGGAATGGTGGGTTGGGAGGTGGTCCTAAAGTGAATTGGGCTGTCTCCAGCAGGTCCGCCTCTAGCGTGTTTATGTGTTCCTGGAAGACGTCGTTCAGCCACTCCGCTCCCCTTGGCCTATCGAAATGGATTCCATCTTTTGAGGTGTCTTCAGGGAATCCCTTTTTCTCCATACGTTCTGCTATGTCCAACAGCCTGAGAGGAAGCACACTCTTTCGGTGTATGTCTCGGATCACCTTGTTCAGGCTCCGCACCTTCTGGTTCATCTCTAGGGCGTGCTGATCAAACATCATGTTGTAGGGGACCGTGCATACCGTCAGCAGGATGGGGTCCATCTGGATCCTCAGTTCCTCAAGAAGGCAGCTCATCTTGTCGCACAACCTCGTTACTTTCCTCGCTTCTCCCCTTGACACGTCGTTGGTCCCAACCATCAGGGTCACTGTGTAAACTTTGGTCATCCCTAGCATGTCCAGGGTTGCCAACATCTGTGGCGTGGCAGCTCCAGCGAAACTCAAGACTCCTGTCTGCCAATGTGACCGTATCTGGGTCAACACCCGCACCAGGCTATCCCCTATAATTAGGTGAACTGCACCCTCTGGCACACGAGGTGGCGCTAGATACTCCACCCAGGCTGCGTCATGGAAGCAGTCCCTCCTGGCTCCCTGTTCCGCACTCCAGTCCAGCCGATTGTGCCTGTGGTAGTTCCCTTCTGTATTCTTCTTATAGCTCGCGATCACGACATTCCTGACCGGCTGTTCCCTCCAAGTTGGGGGAAGCTCTGGCCTTGTCGATCTTTCACGACTCTGCTGCTGCAATTTCTCGCCTAGCTCCTTCAGGCGCGATGAGGCGCCGCTCACCTGACTGCCACTCGAGGTCGAGGTTGGGGTATATCCTGGTAACACCACATCCATCAGGGGACGTACAGGTTGTGTCTCTAGGTTGCGCAGGGAAGGCGTCACGTCATTCGGTATCCAGACCTCCAACCCTTCACTCATGTGTTCTCTGGCCTCGCGGTCAAGGTTGAACCGTCCTCTAGCCCTGGGAGCTTCATCCACCTCCATGCGCGACTCTGGCCTCGAGCTGGTCACCACTCGTTCGTTTGACCTGGCTCCCTTCTGTGCGTCAAGCTCGCGTTGTCGCTGTTCTATCCTTTCCAACTCCGACTTCAATTGATCACGATTCGCGACGTTCTCCCGCACCCTTAACTCCTGTTGATGCTCAGCTTTTTGTATCTCAAGCAACCTCAGAGCCTGGTCTCGCTCATTGACCGCCTGGTACCTTTCCAGCTGAACCTTCTCCCGATCCAGATTTGCCTGATCCCGATCGAGGTTTGCCTTATTCCTTTCTTTCTGCGTCTTCTCGAGCTCTTTCTTTAGAACACCTAGATCCGGATATGCCTCGGTCGTCTGTTGCATTCGTGACATCGATGGCACCCTACTCGAGCTCTGGCTGGTGGACCTTACTGTTGGCCTAGTCGGTAATGGGAATTCCCCTGCGCCATATTCGGTGTTGTTATTCAGGCCAGGATTCCTTGCCAAGTCAAAACCCCTTACTCCTCCATCCACATTCCAAGACAACCATCTGGTCTGTTCTTGGTTCGATATTCCCTCGGTGGTGTAGCCGATCATCAAGACAGCCTCCGTTGCAGACTCCCTGCACTCACCCTGGTCCTCCAACTGGAGGATGGCATTCAGCATCACCGCCATTCCCTCGTCTATTTGGGTATAGTCCAAGTCCCTCAGGCGCCTGTACAGCTCATCAAGAGTGGGCTTCCTCAGGGCCGCGGGCACGGAGTTCCAGAATCGGTCTGCCATTCTTTGTAACTTCGGGATGTATGTAGGTAGATGTTAACCAGCTCAAGAATTACCTTACCAACTCAAGAATTACCTTACCAACTCAAGAATTACCTAGAAATGTTCTCCTGCAAGTACTTGCTGTAGATTCGGATTATCGCGTGTTCAATCAAGATTCTCTCTTTCTGTTACTCGCTTGAGTGTAGTTGGATTTTCAACTTTGTTTTTCAAACTTGATCTGAAAACAGAAAGCTCATTAAAACTTAGCATATCACGTCCCTAACCTAGAGACCCCCCTCTTACCCATATGGTTAAAATCTTATCATTCTCATATCACTTAAAGCAATTCGATTGGATTTTTCCTTAAGAACATGCAGATTCATTTTATGTTTTAGCACCATCAATTCTTTCTTTTAAAATTCAATTGTCATGCCAATCACATCTTAAGATCCCTTTACCTGCGCCGCACCCCAGTACCTAACTCAAGACTCCTCCCTCACACCCGACCTGATACCTCCATGTACCCGACTCAGGCGATGCTCAAGTAGTACTTCTTGTGAAGATGCACCATTATCTCTGTTTCTGCAAAGACCACATGTAGGATAGCGTACAATTCCCTCGAGCTCAGTTTGCCCCTGTTTGGGTCGTACACCGGCATCGAGACCTCCACTATTCCTCTTTCAATCATGAAGTCACGTAGTCTTGTCAGTGCCAATATCACGTGTTCGGGATCAATTGTGTTTCTGTCGTTGACTCTCGTTACTAGGAAGCAGAGGTATTTGCCCGGGACTTGTGCCACTGACGGTGGAAGCGCTGCTATGCCTCCCAGTCCTGGCCTCTGTCTGAACAGAAACTCTACGTTCTGGTACTCTCTTTTGAAGTCAGCCTCCAATCTTGATTTGAAACTCATGTCCGCCGTGATGCAGATCGCGCTGGTCCTGTTTGACAGGATGAAGTCGCTATCCGTTATCATGATGTTCTCTGAGTATTCATTGGGTATTTCGAATTTCGTTTTGAAATTCCTTCCTATGGTAGGCTCTGGTTCTTCTTCCTCCAGTTCCAATCCACTTGTTTCCCTCACTTCCTTGAGCTTCTTTATCATCAAATTTTCGGTGTGGGTAAGTCCTACCCCCACTCCCCGGACAAAAATATTTATCGACGTCCCCGTCGATGTAGTCGGGTCTGAATTGTCCTTGGGGATGTCCAGTGGTCTGTCTGTTGCTGTCCATCCGAAAAGAGGGTCCTCTGTCTTCATGTAATTTGCTGCTGATACATCGATTTGCTGAATGCTTTGTCCTTCGCGGCTCTCGTCTTTGACATCACGCATCCACTCTAGAATCCTCAAGTTCGTGTTCTCCCTCCTTTCTATTTCACTCTGCTCGAGATCCGTCTCCAATTCTGGCGTCGAGTAATCATCCTGCGGATAATGTCCACCATCGTCAATGACCTGCCATTCCTCTTCGGCTTCCAGTTCGCCTGCGCTTAGTAGTTCATCGCCCAACTTGTCTGGCTGTATCTTATCGATCAAGAAGTCATCCCCGTACCTATTGTACCTCATACCTGTTCGTTTACGATTGCCAGTCCTGGTTTCCGGTGGTGTTGGTCGATCCGGCTCCATCCACTTCGGTACCTCGTTTTGCTCTGGGTCGTTCCAGTCTTCTTCTACAAATGAACCTGCATCCGACTCCACTTCTATCTTTTCGTTGTCGTCCAAACTCAAGTTCTCATTACCATCATTTTTCTCTCTAGTGCCTTTCTCATTCACTTCGCACGCTGGTTCCACCACCAGGTACTCAAGACCTTCCATGTCTTTTGGTAGGCACCAGTCCTCCGGGGACGGGACGTGAGGCTTCAGATTTTCGTAATGTGCTGCTCGCCCTGTACTCAAGCGATAGAACCGTCCTTGTTGATGTACTTCCGTAATCATGAACGGTCCTCTCCATTTCTTGAGTAGTTTCTTTGTCCCCTTGGGCGGTATGACATTTTGGAAGACCCACACGTATTGGCCCACTTCGTATGGCTTTGCTCTTAGTATCTTTTCGTCATATTTCTTGCGTTGCCTCATTTGCGCCTGCGCCGTGTTTCTCCGACATAGCTCGATTAGCTCTTGTTGTCTTTTGATCGCTTCCTTCACGTATGCTTGAGGTGACGTCCTCTTCCCCTCGTACTCCGGGTAGAAGAATGTTATAGGCATTGCCCTTTCCCTGCCTGTCAACATCATGAAAGGACTGATACCCGTCGTTGAGTGCTGAGTACTATTATAGGCTCCTACTACCTGTGGCAGGTATTTGTCCCAGTCCGTCATGTATCTCGAGCAGTACACCCTGAGCATGTTGACCAGTGTCCTGTTCTGTCTCTCTACCAACCCATTGGTCTGTGGATGATAGGTCGTCGAGTGTGCTTGAGCAATGTGTGATCTCTTCATCAATTCTTTTGTCAAGTCCCCCACAAAAGCCTTGCCGTTGTCCGTTTGGAAAGTCATTGGACAACCATACCGCGATATCCAATGCGTTATCAGGTGATCACATGTCTCCTCTGCCGAGGCTGTCTGGCACGGAACCGCTTCCGCCAACTTGGTGAAGTGATCTATTATAACTAGTATTTGGTTATAACCCGACTCCGTCATGCAGATTTTCTGATGGTCTATCTGCACCACTTCATTGAATTCCGAACTCTCGACAGACTTGAGGGGAAACTTCATCTTCCTTGGGTCTTTTACTTGAAGGCATGCTAGGCAGGCATTCACCCATCTCTCGCAAGCTTTTCTCATTCCCGGCCAGTCGAACCTGTGAAGTATCCTTTGTTGTACTTTATCTATCCCCTGGTGGCCCATCTGGTCGTGTGATCTGAAAAGCACCTCCGTTTGGTACAATTGTGGTAGTATGATGAGGTTGTGTTTGTGTAATATTTTTTCCTCATCTCTTCTCTTGCACGCTACCACCCCTTCAGCTGTGTGATAAAGTAAGTCTCTCTTTTCTTTGTAGAACTGGCTCAAGATCTTGTAGCTGTCTTCCTCAAGTTCCCCCTTCTCCTTGACTCCCAAATGGATCCATTTGGAGAGGTTACTTGTCATTTTGTCATTCTTCTGGGCCCTTATTAGGTCAGACAGCCTGTATCTCGCCTTAACGTGCTCCTTTAGCGCCATGATCTGTCCATTCATCTCACCAGGGTTGTGGATGTCATCGCTCAGTTTCACGCATATCATCCTTTTCACGATTTTCATGTCGTCTTCTGGTACCAGATTCGTTCTGACGTTTGAGTTGCACGATAGTTCCCTTAGTGGTTTTCTTGAAACTGCTATTTTCTCGAGCTCTTCACCACCTCGTACCTCTTGTATTTCCAGATTATACGTCCCTGAAGATGGATCCGTCTGTAATTCCCTGTCGTGCTGTCTTATCTTCTCTTCCGCCAGTATCATGCATAGACTGTCTTGGTCTTCGCTGCTCTCATCCGAGTCTTCATCCCACTCTTTACGCTCCCCGGACAATTTCCCTTCTCCGGTTTCGTCTTCTTCCATGAATCTGGACCACTCCCCGGACTCTTGATCTAGTCCCAGGTGTTCAACTTCTTCTCTGAATGTTACTTTCTTATCCCTGACTTTTGTCTGCTCCAGAATTTTTTCGGGGATTTTTTCAACTAGTGATCGCACAACTTCCTTGCTATCAGTGATGCTTCCTTTTAAGACATCAGTATTGTTCACTGTTTCTTCTCTCCGAAGTATGGTTAGTTCCGGTGCCTCCTGACCTTTCCCTTGGATCACGGGCTTGTCATCTGATAGTTTCTCAAGCAACCTCATTAAGTCTTCATCTATTCGGACCGTTCCCTCCTCTACCTGGATGAGATCATAACCTTTTGCCTTGAGTGTTTCCCTCACGATCTTAGACTTGAGCATTATTCCTATCGGAATCCCTCTGCTTTTCTTCAAGATGGTCTTTTCAAGAGGCTCTTTCGGCAATTCGGGATGATCTTCAATCGGTTTGCCTGATTTGTCCAGCCATCTCGTGAGTGGAAGACTGTCGTACGTTTCTTTGTCCATAAAGGAGAAGCCGTCTTTGATCTCAGGTCTGTCCGCCTCTTTTTGTTCTTGCCTCTCGTAGAACTCCGTCTTCTTACTCAAGCTGTCAGCATTTTGATGTTTATCTCGTGTTCTGTGCTCAATTATCATGTTGTATCCATCCAAGCGAACTATCCACCTCCCAATATAGCTCTGGTCCATTGAGTACGTTTTCAGCCAGCTTAGTGCTCGGTTGTCGACTCGCAGCTTGAAGGGCTCACTGCCTAAGTATGCTCTGTATTTTTCGACAGAGGTGACCACCGCGAACATCTCTGCTTTCGGTGCTCCGTACTTCATTTCTGTGTCACTTAGGACCTTGCTCCCGTATGCTATTGGTCTCAAGACTGTCTTCCCATTCCATTCTTGTTCTTGATGGAGAATCCCAGAAATAGCGACTACTGACGCATCCGTGTCTAGCACGTACATCCCCTTCTCAGTCGGCATACCCAGTACTGGTGCCTCACACAGCTCTTTCTTTATTCTCTGGAATGACTCTTCTGCCGCGTTGTTCCACGTGAACTTCTTGCCCTTATGTCTCATTAATTGTTGCATCGGGTATACCTTGTCCGCATAGCCCTTGATGAATTCTCTATAATAGTTGGCGAAACCCAGGAAGCTCATCAGCTGGTGTTCCGTCTTCGGTGATTTCCAGGTTAGGACTGCTTCCACGGCGTCTGGGTCAGGTCTGATACCGTGTTTATCTACCATCCTGCCCAAGTATTTAATCGAGTCCTTGAGTATCTCGCACTTTGATGGTTTGCACTTCAGCCCCGATCTTTTCATGCACGCGAACACCTCGTCAAGCCTCTCGATGTGGTCTTCTAGTGTTGGCGTTGCTATTACCACGTCGTCCACGTAGCACATTACCAGGTTGCCGTACTTCTTCGTCACGCCTATCAACGCGTGTGCCATCAGCCGCTGAAACGTGGCTGTTGCATTGCAGAGTCCAAATGGCATCCGTTTCCATTGAAACAAACCCAACTCGCAGGCGAACCCTGTCTTGTCCCTGTCTTGCTTCCTTAATGGTACCTGCCAAAAGGCCGAGCCTAAATCAAGAGTCGTAAAAAATTTCGCATCACCTAACTTCGAGAGGCTCTCATCAATTCTAGGTATGGGATAGGCATCCTTCACCGTGACGGAGTTCAGGTATCGAAAGTCACAACAAAACCTTAACTGGTCGCCTTTCTTCTTGGCCATCACTACTCCACACGCCCACGGTGACTTGGATGGTTCTATCATGTCATACTCTAGTAACGTTTCGATTTCTTTTCTACACGCGTCCGATTTGTGTGGGGTCATGCGCCTCGCCCCCTCCCTGTGTGGTACCGCGTTTTCCTCAAGTTCTATTTCATGTTCAACAAAATTACAACACCCGATATCCGCCTTATGCCTTGAAAAAACCTCCTCGTTCCGCTCTAGTACGTCCTTGATAGCTTCGAGCTGTTCATCTTTCAGTTTGCCCCTTAAATGTTCAATCTCCGGCAGAACCGGTTTATCAGTTTGCATTTCATCTGGTGCGGGTCGCTCTGGAAAGTTCGAACTGCTCGAAAGCCCATCGTCCGTTTCTGACTTAAGTGATTTGATAAGACCTGAAGAATCTTTTATTCTCTGCAATCGTCTCAAGATACAAATTTTGTCCCTGTGGTTGGGACAATCGACAACTTCATTTTGTTTTGAGTTTTCAATTGTTTCATATCGAGTTTTAACCGGTAAAGCATATCCCAGCTTCCTCCCTCTCTGTATCGTGATCGGTATATCAAGGGTATTCAACAAGACACTGACGCAGAGGCCGCTCTTCGTTATCGAAAATGATCTTCCTAAAACAGCAGCGCTTTGACTATTAGGATTTGGAACTATACACACTTGCTTGTTGTCACTTAGTTCATTATAATTTTTCATCCTCAAGCTTACGATTGTCGCTTCATTAGCTTTTAACCTCACTCTCCTACTCAAGAATACCGGTGCTTTGTTCTCATTTGCCATTATTAAATTTACCGGTTTGATTGCGTACCTCCTATCCGGGTTCCGTATCCTGAACATTGCATTATTTAGATCTATCGTTACGTCGAAATTCCTGATGAAGTCTCTGCCCAAAATGAATTGGTCAGATTCATCTAGGTTTTCTACCACGATGAAGCTCATCCACAGGTTACGTTCCCCCAAATTGAGGGCTATTATCGGCGTCCTGCCCAACACCCGAAGGGCCCCTTTGTTTGCAGCTGACAGCCGTATTCTCGAGTCTATCAAGTCACCTTTGTCAAAGCCCATCTTTTCCCATGTTTCGATTGGTATGACGCTCAAGACTGCTCCCGTGTCAAGTAATCCACGTAACTGAGTCTTTTTGCCATTTATGTCTAGCACGTGCCCTGTCACGTCTGCTTCCGTCCCGATGTGCATTGCATCTTCTTCAAGCATAGCACAGTGTCCAATCGATCTTACTTTCAATTCCTCTTTCCCTACATAGATTTGTCCAATTAGGTCTTCGTCGCATGTTATCATCATCTTGGTATAGATGTTGATTCCATCTATATTTAGCATGACCTCGTGTGGACCATAAGCTTCAGTGTACCTATTATCAACACGTACCGACTTGCTGCCCCCTCTCGTGAGTAGTGCCCTGAGCGCTCTGGAAGTCGTTTGTGGACTTATTCCACTCAAGTAGTCTGCATACACGTCAATGTGCATTATCGTCTGGTCGCTCGGCTCGCTCAAGTTTCTGGTTACCTCGTGTCCGCCCACTGTGATTATCGACATTATTCTTGCTCCGATTTTCGATATTCCAAAAGATTTACCTGTCACCATTTTCACGGTGTTACAATTCCCGTTCTTTGTTGAGCCCGTTCTAGCCTCTGGTACTGAGTTCGATCCGGTTAATGCTTCGTTAAAATTCTGTCTTTCGATCTCCAACTTTAGTCGTTGCTCTATTTCTTTCGCAGCCAGATCTTGTTTCACTTTGGCAATTGCTTCCGTCGCCGCTTTCTCATAATTTATCTCTAGAGAGCTCCCGGCCGCGGACTCTAACGCACCGCTAACATGTGTTACAGCTTTCACTGTCTTCGTTGGCAATTCGGTGTTTGGTGCTCCTAAGTTCCTAGATTCAAACTCGTTTTGCCTGTTCCGCTGATTCTGCACCGCCGCTAATGCCAACTTATGTTTGGGGTGATTCTGGTCCTTGACCGCTTCCCAGAACAAGGGACAATCCATTCTGAAGTGCCCCTCCTGGTTACAGAAGAAGCATCTGGCGCCTATCTTGATGATTAAGCCATTATAGTACTCGTGTTCCTCCATCTGGCTCATATCCTCTTCGTCCGGTGCATAACCTAGGCTCTTCATGCCTTGTTTGTACGTTGTGCAGTCAGCCACATGATGATCCGCTGACCCGCAGTTCGCGCATGATCTGCGCTTGTCCATATCATCTCTAGGTTTGTACCATGATGACCTCTGGGGTTGGCTTCCCCCTTGCGTGTTCCTGTTTTCGGAATATGAGTACTTCTTAGGTTTCATCAGCATGTATTCTCTTGATTTCTGTCTCATTTCTTCTGGGGTGGGTGCGCTGTCCTTCGACAATGTGTAGTATGTTGCTAACATTGTCCTTAAGTCATCACTTTTCACCCCATCGATGAACTTCGAGGCAATGCTAAAGTTCCGTCTATTTGTCGACTCCTCTGGGTCACTCCTCCTTCTCAAGCTCTCGAGGTCATCTAGGAACCGATCTATTGACTCGTCGTCCCTCTGCCTTCTCTTTTCAAATCGCATCATCGCTTGGTGACCCTTCATGCCTGACCCGAATCGATTCAGCAATATCTCGAAGATCTTGTCCGCGGTGTCGCGTTCTTCCTCCTTCTTTGCGACCACGCATTTTAATGCCGTTCCTTCCAAGTTGCTCAGTATGGCTGTACATGCTTGTCTTTCGTCACTCAAGTTATCTTGTTCTAGATGTAATCTCATCACTTCCACCCAAGTGTCAATGCATCCATCGGAGTCGTCCTTGAATTCTTTTGGCTTCTTGAATGTCTTTCTTGATTTTCCCTCTCTCCTGTCGCTCGAGTCAGTGTTCCTCGTGGCGAAGGCCTCTAGAGTCCTGTTCATCATCTCCCAAGTGCTGGCCCATGTCATAGCATCCGGTCCTGTGTTGCTGTTCGCTGTTGAATCTCCCGGAGCAGTCGTTGTATTCGACGTTCCATTCTTCATTATTGTTTTCGCAGCTGTTAGTGCTATGCTTATCGCATCCCTGGTTAAGGGCAACGGTGTCGATTGCCGTTTGTTCCTTTGTGGTTCTACAAAGTCAACTCTGGTGCTTTGCGTACGATCCGCTGCCGGTCTTTCTTGTGGAGTGGAACCTCTCAAGATTGCATCCAACTTCGCCTGTATTGCACACGAACTCTCGGCTTGACTCTTGCTCATTGTGTCCATTCTCCTTTCCAGGCTCCCTAATTGGCTGTTGACATCATCATATCGGTTCTTCAACTGTTGCATGTCTGTTTTGATGTTCTTTTCTCGTTCTTCATTGGTGGCTTCTACCTTATCTGACATTTCCTTGAGTCTCTCATCTGTTGCCTTAGCTAGGTTAAAATAACTGTCTAGATACTCGTGCTTGTTGTATCTTATCTCCTTTTTTATCACCTCTCTGTCTTCTTCACTGTGCTTAAGTCTTTTGTCAATCTGATTTAATTTCGCCAACAAGTCACCCAGCTCAATGGTAGTCTCTTCATGGTCAGCTGTCGGTCTCTCTTCGGCCGTAGCCTCTGCTTTAGCTTGTTCCTCTCTTGGATTGGCTTCTGAGGTCTTCGTGCTCACTGTCCCAAATGTTCGTGCTCTTTCTGCTTTTGGTTCTTCAGTCACGTTTTCTTTTGTTTTTATTCCGAACATTATTCCCAATTTTTCCGTAAAAGATGTCCTCTTTACTTGAGAGTCTTCTTTCACCGTTTCTTCGGTGTTGCCTATTGCATCTTCAGCGTCGTCTATCGGTGAGAACTCTATGGGTTTCTGGTTCGGTTCCTCTGCATTGGGCATTGGAGTTGACTCTGTCGCCATCTTCCTTGTTTCATCCACACTTTGATCGGGTGTCTCTAGATCAATCTCGATGGTGGGTTCTACTCGCTCCCCTTCCATGCCCTCTTTCTCCCTGTTCTCCGCTGTACTCCTTGTGCTGACCATGTTAACTGAAAAGTTCGTCTTCGTTATCTTTGGGCCCGTTGATGTCGTTCCGCGCAGCGATGAATTATATTTCGTGTTTGATCCACTTGACCTTTTTTCGAGCACCGGTACCCTACTCCGCCTCATTATTTCTATTTACAACTGCTCCTATTTACAATTTTATTATATACACGATTCTATTCTAAGGGTAAAAAAAATATATTTTTTTTTTTTGTAACAAATTCTGTACAACGTGTTAAAAACCTTATCCAATTCTCTTTCTAAAACCTCCGAAAAACTTTCCTTAATTTGGTCTTAACCGTACCTATTTCGATTTGTCTTATTCTGTCTTAAGACACACTTGTTGTGATTCTACTTCAATTTTTATACCGTCCCAAGACTATTCGTCACTATCACAGTACTCTCCGCTAGTGTCCTAAGACCCTTGTACCAAGACTACTGTCCCAAGACTAGTGTCCCAAGGCTACTGTCCCAAGACTACTGTCCCAAGACTAGTGTCCCAAGGGTAGTGTCCCAAGACCAGTGTCCCAAGGCTAGTGTCCCAAGACTAGTGTCCCAAGGCTAGTGTCCCAAGACTACTGTCCCAAGACTAGTGTCCCAAGGGTAGTGTCCCAAGACCAGTGTCCCAAGGCTGGTGTCCCAAGACTACTGTCCCAAGGCTAGTGTCCCAAGACTACTGTCCCAAGACCAGTGTCCCAAGACCAGTGTCCCAAGGCTAGTGTCCCAAGACTAGTGTCCCAAGACCCTTGTCCCAAGACCACTGTCCCAAGACCACTGTCCCAAGACCCTGTCCCAAGACCACTGTCCCAAGACCCTGTCCCAAGACCACTGTCCCAAGACCCCTGTCCCAAGACCCTGTCCCAAGACCACTGTCCCAAGACCCTGTCCCAAGACCCTGTCCCAAGACCCTTGTCCCAAGACCACTGTCCCAAGACCCCGTCCCAAGACCACTGTCCCAAGACCCTGTCCCAAGACCACTGTCCCATGACCACTGTCCCAAGACCACTGTCCCAAGACCCTGTCCCAAGACCACTGTCCCAAGACCCTGTCCCAAGACCACTGTCCCAAGACCCTGTCCCAAGACCATTGTCCCAAGACTGCTCTGTCCCAAGACTTCTTCGGTACTGTCCCAAGACTCGTCACGGAGTGTCTTCCTCGTTGTAGGGTCTTCTTGAATCACCGTACCTTGTACCACCACTCAAGCTCTAGTAAAATTTTCCCAAAAACCCTCTCTTAAAAGCCAAATGCTGACCCCCCTCTTCTTTTTGGTTGTTTCTATTTCAATGTAGGTGCGCAGGTATCTTGTGATCACCTGTTCGTATAAAACCAAACACAAATCCTCACTAAAATGCAACAAAAATCTAAGTAAGAAAAATAATAAAAACAGAAAAATGAGTCCACCTGAAATTCAAAGGTGACCAATGTCTACCTTTCGTCTAAAAAAAATGTCTGGTACCTAATTGCCACGCGTTTTCCTTCCCCCCTGCTAGCGATCTTATGGGGTATTACAAAAACTGTCTATGTCCCTTCCCCCCTACCAATCCGACCAGGGTACCTTCCTTAACTCGAGTTCAAATTTCGATCTCCACCTAATATTACCAACGCGTGTTAATTTCTAATGTAACTAAGTCAACGATGTCGACTAATTAGTTACTCTAATTTCCCCCTTTTTACAATTTACAACCGCCAACCTCTAACTTAACCAGCCCCCCTTCTAACCTCCTCCCTTTTTAGCCCCCCTTCTTAAGCCTAAAATTACCTTAAGCGCCGGGTGCTAAACCTCTCAAGAGAAAACCGTAGACCTGTCTCCAGGCCTGCTCAAGTAAAAACGTTCCTCAAAACCGGGGGGTGTCGCTTATCCTATTTTACGCTTATCTCCTATAATGTAATGTGGATTTTAACGATACCCGTTCTGCCCAACTTGAGAACTCGAGAGTTGCCAAATCCTTCTTGGCTTCTTTCCCACTCGACTGGTCACCTGTTCCAGTCCAGTCTCCTATTGGTTCAGCTCAAGTTTCCCTGAACCACTTTCCCACTCGGCTGGTCACCTCTTCCAGTCAAGTCTCCTATCGGTTCAGCTCAAGTGTCCCTGAACCACTTTCCCACTCGGCTGGTCACCTCTTCCAGTGAAGTCTCCTATTGGTCCAGCTAAGTTCCAAACTATCTGAAAACCCTTGACAACGCCCCACACTCGGGCACTTTATTACGGTTACTGGGTTAAATTGCAAGGTTGATCGAAACGATCGAACTTATAAAACAGTATGGGTATACTATTTAATTAATATAAAGGTTTGATCCAACTGATCTGGTGTCAAAGTCACTGTCTTTTTTCGTTTTATGGTTTTTGTTCCTTTTTCTATTCTTTTTTGGTTTTTGTTTTGCTTTTTGTCTTTTTGCTCGTGTTTTTGTCCCCCTAGTTGCCCCCTTTTACTCGGTTAGCTAAGCCTCGTTCGGAGAGCGTACCAGGAAATTTTCTCGAGTTTTCTTAAAAAGCTATCACGGTACAATCGGAAGGTTTGCACGTTCCTGTCGAACCGTACCGCCGGTACTCTAGAATGGGCTTTCAGCCCGAAGCTGTCTCAAGTGGGTTCGACTCCGTAGTCTTGATGTCGTAAACACCCAGGAGCGCCATAAAAACACTATGTAACATTCGTCTACTGCAGTCACACATGAGGCTTAAGAAAAATAGGCCCTATAACCACTGGCTCAAGGGTCAGGGACACCATCTCTTGTGTTTTTCTACCTCAAGAACGGTCGGAGCCAGTTCGGTTCGCTTGTGACATGAGACTACGACCCGTTACAGCTTAAAGGCTACTACTAAAATATCCCCCCACTCTAGAATTAGAAACGTCCCCATACTTAGGTCTCTAGATACCCAAAATACATGAACGCCGTTAAAAACCGGGTTGGAACAATCCGTTAAGTTACTTTTTATTAGACAGTGGAACTTTGATCCATTTCAGATGGATCAACCTAAAACTCGCCTTACCTCAACATAACAATCATAAAACACACTCTAGGAATTTAAATTTGTACTCACATAGTAGCACGCTCAAGAAGTGGGAAATAATCCAGTCGGTAACTAACTCAAGAATTAAATAACGTGACTAAATGAGTCTAATGTTTTATAGTTTTAACAATGAGAACGAGTTTATACTCTAGACAATAGTTTTCTTGTGAACCATTAGGACACTCAAGCTGTCCACCTTTCCACCGAAGGTTCACTCTAGTCCAGTTCCGAATAATACTCCAGTCGTTATAATCCAATTCGAGGGAATGCTCTCGTCTCTGTCACAGATGGGACAGCTCTACTCTCGATTATTATAGTGATGGAAATTGCGAATAGCAATTTCCCACTGCTTTTTCTTGCGACTTTCCCGCGTTTTCGACTCAATTGTTCTGAAATTGTTCTGATCTCTTTTTCTGATTTTCAGTTCTCGCGAGAAAATCGTGCATGACAGGTTCCATTCGAAATTTTGAAAAATTAAATTTCACTCCAAAATCAAGTGTTTTTTGCTTCTCTCAAGGTCAAACTTCCAAATATGACCGACTGGCACAGAAAGCAGAAAAAGTCCCGAATCTGATCAATACGCTCAGAAGTTATACCTGGCGAATTAAGGCGATTATTTATTGCCAAAGACAAAACGCGAAACATATTTTTACGGAATTAAGAACATTGAATACTCTAGTAATACCAACCGGAAAGAAATTAATTTCAAGTCGCAAACAGAAAGAGTGGTGGTACCTAGGTGAGGTCTGTAGAAATGACTGACCGTACTAGGAGAAATGTAAACAAATGACTGAGCAAATTTGAATCAGAGAAAGATCTGGGAGTTATCGTTGATTCAAGATTACAGTACCGTGAGCACATCGCCAAAAAGACGAAAGTGGATAATATAGTCGCGATAATCAGGAAAAGTTTCGTGAACCTGACCTCTGAAATTCTAACGACCCTGTACAAAGCGTTAGTAAGAACACATCTGGAGTATGCAAATCAGGCATGGAATCCATACCTTAAGAAAGACAAAATTACGATTTAAAATGTTCAGCGACGCGTAACGAAACTTATTCCAGGTATACGCAAATACAGCTACTCGAAACGACTTCAGATTTTGAAACTACCAACACTCGAGTATAGACGCAAACGCGGTAGAATGAATGAAGTCTTCAAAATTCTGAACAGTCTATACGATACAGCAGCGACTGAAGGATTTTTTACAATCAACGAAAGAGACACAAGAAGAAACCCTTTCAAGTTTGTGACCAAGAAGACCAGAACTACTGCTAGACAAAATTTCTTTACAGTTGCAGCCATCAACGACTGGAACTCGTTACCCGAAACAGTAATATCAAGCGAGAGTACACGTTTTCAAATCAAGACTAGACAAACTATGGGCTTCTGAAATATATGACGCATCGATTATGGAATGACGAATTGGACGTCCAAGAAAGAGCTGGTCGACAGGCCTGGGAGGCCTACAGATCAGAAGTTAACCTGTGAACCTGTGAAAACCCGAGACATATACTCTGATGATGCTAGCACATGGCTCAAAAACAAGTGAATACCTAAACTAAATTACTATATATAAATTACTATAATCATTGTTGATTTATTCCCTAACAGGGTAATTGAATTTCTTTTGTTGTTGTTGTTGTTGATAGATCTACTTTTTCGACATTCGAAACTTTTCAGTTTGTTTCAACTTACCGTTTTTTCTTGTAAATATTGCCAGTGGGTGGAGGTCCTCTTCGTCTCTGTTGAATTTATGCGTTTTTACAGTTTCATATGCTTTTGATAATCGTTTTCTTTTGAGTTGATGTTTTATTGAAGATTTTTTTGCCCAATAGTTTCACATTAGTTGCTCAGTTTTCTGTATTCTTTACTCTTGTTCAATTTGAGCCAACATTTTCAGTTCAGAGTCATGCTTTTAGCAATTATGGGCGTGCTCAATTAGTTAAGTGCCTTTTATAAAATATAAATGCTCGTAACTAATTGGCTTGTACTTGTTGCTACGTTTGGTACTTGCCGCTGCCTTGCTGATAATGTATCAACGGTGTTTGGTGTGCGACCGGCAGATGAATCGGTGTATATCGATGAAAGCGGGTCTCTCGCCTGCGTCACTGCCACGAAAATCAAAATGGTCGTTTTTGGAGTCAATTTTGACAATGATACAAGGGTAGCATTCAGCCAGACGAAGAATGCAGATGGATCATGCACAAGGTAGGTATTTGAACAAGTGCTTATGCTATTTGAGGTTTCTATTATTAGTTAGAATGTTTCTGCTTTTATGTAATTCTGTGAATTTTTTTTATTTTGTAGTTTACCCACAGAAGCTGTTCGGTTCCAATTTCTCCGTCATTTTCAATTGTTGCAGTTTCTGATTTTTTAGGAAACGGGATAGTCTTCCCAAGAAATCAAAGGCTAGTATTACTGAAATAAGCTTTGAAATTGAAGAGTACTTTGAAAACCCTGGTGATTGGTTTCTATGCATCGAGAAGATGGAAGCTACGACTTTTAAACTATGGCCCATTGATTCAAAATACGTGGGACTTAAAGTGACGTTTGACGGTAAGCCTGGGTGGATGCTTGGCTTACAAATAGCCAGTGTTGCCATTCTTCTGGTTTTGTCCGGGTTATTCAGTGGACTTAATCTGGGTCTGATGGCTCTGAACCCAGACGAGCTCCAAGTGGTGAAAAATGTCGGAAGTGAAGTCGAGAAAAAGTATGCATCACAGATTTTACCTATAAGGAAACACGGAAATTTTCTTCTGTGTACTCTGCTTCTTGGAAATGTTGTCGTTAATACGACAGCGACAATACTGCTGGATAATTTGACAGGAAGTGGCTTCGCAGCCGTTTTCGGGTCAGCTGCAGGCATTGTGGTGTTTGGAGAAATAGTTCCTCAATCTGTGTGCACGAGACATGGATTGGCGGTGGGCGCTAAGACTATTTGGCTTACCAAGACCTTCATGATTCTGACTGCGGTTATTTCTTGGCCTCTAAGCAAAGTTAGTTCCATTTGCGATTTGACCCTAGCCTGAAAAATAAAAATGAAAATGTTTTTTTTTAAACAACATACTAAATCTCTCTTGAAGATCAGCGAGCGATGTTTTGTTGAAATTTAAAGAATCATCGGAAGTTTTAAAATGGAAGTTGTTTTTAGAATTTTAGAATCTGTGAAGTTTAAATGCGGAGAACTACGAAGGAACCAGCAACAATAATTGATTTTTTTGGGTTCCAAATGGTCTTACATGGATTTCTGATCTTTTACTTTTACGTCATATTTTTTTTATTTCAGCTTCTAGATTGTCTCTTCGGAGAGGAAATCGGTCAGCGGAACAACAGAGACAAGTTCATAGAGATGGCCAAACTCAGTCAACAGAAGGGAGACGAACACTTTGACCCGAACACTGTGGCCATAATAGACGGTGCCTTCCAGCTGAAGGAAAAAGTAGTGCGTGATGTCATGACGCCAATCGAGAAAGTGTTCATGATTGATTTCAACGAGAAATTAACTTTTGAACTGCGCTCTAAGATTTCAGAAAATGGGTATACTAGAATACCTGTGTACAAGAAAGAGGGTGACACAAGGAATATCGTGGGGATTTTGTTTGTGAAGGACTTGATCTTCATTGACCCTGCGGACAATATGCCGATCAAGGCCATCTGCGATCACTTCAACCATCAGCTCATGTTCACATATGAGGAAATCACACTGGACCAAATGCTAGCCGAATTCAAAACAGGTATGTACTAATTTTTCAATCATTCAAAGGCATAGTCGAGAAGTTAAGAAAGAAAATTAGATACAAGTTGAGTAAATATAGCTTTTATGCAAGAGGTATAAATAGTCCTGTATAGACGACGAGAAATAAATAGAATCCTGTATTTGCTGAAAAAGCAGAGGTAAAATGATTTTTCGCGAAATATTTTCACTGGATGTTTGAGGACTCTTCCTTCCTTCCTTCATTGATCGAATGGATTTGTTGAGCTCTTGCGAAGCTATGAATTAATATTTTCTGCGAAAGTTGTTACTACCAACTACGATTATTTTAAGAAATGCTAAATGCCTATTTCATGCTTTTATTTAGACGAGATCAATCCCCACTGGTTATCATGTTGAGATTATTGTTGCATTTAGGGTCTTCTCACATGGCCATAGTTCAGAAGCCAGTGAGCGTCGCGGGTATGGATCCGTACTACGAGATCACAGGAGTGGTCACTTTGGAAGACGTGTTCGAAGAGATGATAGGATCCGAGATCATAGACGAGACCGACAAATTCGTGGACAACACGGGACGTCACAGAGCGAACAGGCATCGAAAAATGGACTTCAAGGTGTTCATTAACCAGCCGACTTCAACAATGTTCCCTCCGCAGCTTAAACTAGCCTGCTTCCAATACTTACACTCTGGTTAGTTTCTATTTTCTGAAATTTATTGACTGTTAACGCAAAAAGTGAATTTCGACTTAATAGGTCGTGTTTTTTTCTAAACTCTTAGGTAAATTCATTTTTTTTTTCATTTTGGCGGTCTTTTTTGTCTGCTTATGTTGAACGGCTCCTTAGTTGCGTTTTCATGGATTGCACTTTTTCTAATCTAAGTCACAAATATTGGTGCCACTTTTTGGGCACCTTCACAGTTTTTTGATAGCACGTGCTTCGACATTCGAATAGTAATAAGTTAACACAGTTGATGCATTTTGAATTCATCAAATGAACCGAAAAACTCTATTTGCTTCTAACAACATAGGTAAACTCTTAGGTAAATTCATTTTTTTTTCATTTTGGCGGTCTTTTTTGTCTGCTTATGTTGAACGGCTCCTTAGTTGCGTTTTCATGGATTGCACTTTTTTATGCTGTAGGCAATTTTCATTGTAATTACCCTTGCGATAAGCAAGGGTATTGCAACGGTGTACTAGATTTTTTTTCCGTAAACAACTTTGTTCACAGAATGGTCAATTGGTAAATTTTATAACAGCTTAGTTAATCGCATGGTTGGATTGTATGAACTACAAATATGTACCTTGGGTGAACGTTAAAAGTTGTAAATTATTTTTTATCGGTGCCGAAATATTTCAGTAGATTTTTGGCACAGAGGTCGGTCGGCTTTGTTTCTGTCGGCTCATTTTCGTCATGTTTTTTTGTTTTCTTGTCGTTGTTTTTAAATGAAATGGTTGAACTCTAACGAGAAATTTTGAAAAGTCTAAATATCTGTCTTAGGCCTTCCTTAATAAAATTTACAAAATAAACATTAATTTTTTTTTTGAATTTTGTTTATTAACAAAAAATCATTTTTCGGCTTTTTAGTTTGTTTATTACACTAGCGTCAGCTTAGTGTCTTATTAACAAACTTATTTTTTTTCTAATCTAAGTCACAAATATTGGTGCAACTTTTTGGGCACCTTCACAGTTTTTTGATAGCACGTGCTTCGACATTCGAATAGTAATAAGTTAACACAGTTGATGCATTTTGAATTCATCAAATGAACCGAAAAACTCTATTTGCTTCTAACAACATAACAATAATAAAAACTCGACTGCAGAAATTTTCTAACTCAATTTATCTCGCAGTTTTTTGAAATGTATAATTTTTACATAATGCAGATTTATGCTTTGCGATTTGTTACATGTAAAGTTGGTGTGGCTGCTTCAGTTTGTTATATTCCAAATCATTAATTGCAAAATCGTGTCTACTTTGTGTTTGGTGCCACTTAAGCTGAATAGCATTGGCAATTAATTAGCACATGAAGCTGCTTTATTTGTGACTAGTGTTTATTGGTGGTTAAGCGTGCGTGGCTAAGTGGTTAGTGCGTGAGACTCAAAATCTCTTGATTGCTGTAGGCCGCAGATCGAATCATAGACCTAGCCGAATTTTGCCAATTCGAGGCTTATTTCTATTTTTCTTATTGCAATTTCTAGAGCTGCTTTTTGTCGTGTTCTCGATAGTGTTTGCGAAGCGAAGTTGCGGTAATTTTAGTAAGTTGCGGTAAATGTGGTAGGAAACATTTACCGCTGAAGAAATATTTGTTCTTGTTATCTTTTTCAATGCCTGACCTATTCGAAATTTGTTGGTCCTAATTTAACCAACTCGATTTCTTAAAATTTTTTTTCTTCGTTTTTTTTTACTGATAGGTATCGGCTGAATTATATCGGCTTTTTTAATGTGTGTGTCTGTATTTTGATGGTGAGAGGGACTTGATAACTTTTGATCTGTTTTTTTTTCGGTTTTTTCATCTTTCTAGTTTTTTTTCGGCTTGATAGGTTTCGGCCTCTATTATATCTGCTCAGTCGTCTCATATTTTTTCATTTGACGAGCGAATAAAGATTTTTTTAACCTATTAGTAAATTTTCTTGTGATTGATGCTTTTTTCACATTTTTTGTCTTTGCTTTTTTTGTTTTAAAATTAGACTTTTTTTATATCGGTAGATTTCGAATTTCGACAATTTAGCTTTTTTGTCGTTTTTTCGGTTTTCTTGTTTTGTATCGCAAGTGGTGCGAAGCTCAGCGTCTCCTCTGTTTTGAAAGTGTTATAAAATTTTTACTGTAATTTGTAAGATGACTGAACCTGACTTTTTGTTATCCCTTTTTAAAAAAATTATTTCAAGTCTTAGTTGCCTCAATTTTTTCGTCGTACATTTTGTAGGATTAGTGACCTAATCTTAAGTCGTTTGAAGAGAAATTAGATTTGTAAGCTTTCGTATATTTCCAGACCAGAGGTGGGGCCTAGAATTTAAAACTCTTAGAACTTGGCAAGTTTTTCATGGCAACACGTTTGCATTCGTCTCAACGGGAATTTACTCAATTTGTTTTGGCTCAGCTGCCGCTCGATAAATAATTTTAGAACATTATTTTGCCGTAGGTTCTGTTTCTTGACGTGGTTTCTTCAAATAGAACATCATTCCAGACTAAGTTTTGAAGTTTTTGTAGCTGTTTTTTTTCGAATTTTTTCTATTCGGTAGCTTGAAACACCCTTTTGGTTCTTTCTTCGAATTTTTCTGTTCGGTAGTTGGAAACGTCTTTTAGGTACTAGCGACGCCTTTTTGGTCCTTTTGCGCGAATTTTGCGTTTTTACTTTGTGCATATGTGAGTATATCCAGGGCTAAGAATTTGGGTTACAGGAAAATAAATTGTGCTTTCATTTTTGTTCTGACAAAAGGTTTTTTCTTTTTTTTTCCAGCCAGTGTTGGCTAACTCAAGGAAAGCTCGCAGGTGGTCAATTGTGGTCTATATATTAAAACCTTTTCGGTCGTAATTCGGATTCTAAAAAATCGAAAAAAAAATCTGTTTTGATAAAAACTGGGCTAAATGTTCTCGGTTTGCAGATAACTTGGACGAAATTTGATGAAAGGCTGACCTACCAACTTATAATCTAGTAGGATTTTAACGCTATATATGTTTTAAGCTATAGTTATCGCTTTTATTAAGAGTAATGAACATAGTGAAGACTCTGATATAAGTCTTGCTGTTTTTTTTTGTTTTGCGTTTATCGCTTTTCAATAGCATTTCGTAGAAAAAACACCATCAGGAAATATAGACAACAGAAATTGAAAACTACATTTTAAATTTTTTGTGATATTTTTTTGAGTTTCTTTTTTTTTTAAATCAATTTGCTCGGAACAACATAGCAAACGGCTATCCTTTGTTGTAATTAAAAAACGGGAAATTGAGATGACAAAAATAAATAAAGGTATGAGAAATGTGGTGCAATAAGTCTGAGTAGCAATGAACCGAAAACCCATGAATCAATAAACTTATGCGGCGTTCAATGTTCGGCCCAAGTCCTTTAAAGGTCAATGTGGGCCTTTTCAATGTTAACGCGGCAATCAGCCTTCGGTTATATCGATTTCAGGCCGGGGTACGGCTGAGAACTTTTTCTGATTCCTGAATCATTTGCTTGAAGCACATAAGAAATTATGAGTGATGAATTTGAACTATTTTCTTATTTAATTTGGTTTTGTAGCGACTACGATTGAACAATCATTTTCAATATTGATGCAGAGCTTGGACCTTATGTCATTAATCTGTCTAGAAAATTGCCATAAATCTGCTGCTTTATGTTTGTTCAAATTTTAGTATTTTTTTCCAATATTTTCTTTGATGTTTTCAATTTTTATATATTTTTCCTTTTCTTTGGAGATCTCAAATTTCTTATTTCATTTGATAAAACGTGCAGTGCTCTGTAACCCAATTGGGTTCGTTAAGTGTCCCTTCACTGTTTCTGCTGTTTCATGTTTTACTTCTCGTTATATGCATATTTACCATTAACATTGAGAAATAAATTCTTCTTTCATAAAGAGATAGTTTGACTGACTAGTTTGATTTGACAGCCTGTTTTAAAGTCTGCATTTTCCCCAAATTTTCATTTTTGTTTTTAAAAGTTGTTTTCATTGCCAAACTTAGATTATATTTTTTCTGTTGTTTGCTATAGACACTTGAATATCAGTTAGCTACATCGAATCGATCCTTTCCAAGTGAAGCCTAAATTATTTCGCTCGAATATGGAAATGAAGGTGTCAGGATAAATCATTCTGTCAGGCTTAATCACTTCATATGTCAAATATCAGAGATATGAAAGGTTGATTTATTGGTGCGAAGTGTAGAATACATCAGAACCTCGCAAAAAAATTGATAAGGGGAAAAAATGTTTCTTACTCTGATTTTTTTTGCATGCTTAGTTTTTGCGAGCAAATCTAATTGTCAAAAAAGCATGTTTTGCATTGCCTTACACTAAAATTGGCCATCTGAAAATTGCGTTATTTCATTTTCATTTGTTAAGTGATAGCCTTATTTGGGCATTTTAATTTTCGTGGGCAGTTTAGATTTCCGGGGTTTCTAATTGGACCTATGCTATCTCTTCGTTTTTTGAAGGCGAAGCTGATGTTTCTCAATGCCTTAAGTAAATTTCGACTAACGGTTTTTCAATGTTATTCATGTGAAATAATAGGCAAACACCAACAATAGGAACGTTTTCAGTTCTCGTGTTTTTAAGCTGACATTTTCCTTTTTCTATTTTAAAGCTTGGCACAGTGTCTTTACCTTGTCTGATTTGTTTCAAAGGTACAAATCCTGCTCAAAAAGAACTGATGCATCTGCCTTTTGGTTCTTAGAGCTTGATTGAGGCTTGGTTTAATATGACGGCCGTTTTAAAATTCCGTGCTTGCTACTGAAAACATGCATTTTTAATCGTTCCTGGAATTAGAGCAAGCATCATTGAGTTTTGATTCCAAAAACGAATTTTGGTTGTGCCACTTATTTGAAGGATGAGCAATAAAACTAAAACGAGTCATTCAAACTGTAAGCAGAAGAGCATACTGACCATTTTTGCGAGATAGAAATTCGATCAAGGCACAAGTCACATCTTGTTAAAATTTATTTGCTTTGCTTTTTACATCTATACTATATTTAAATGCGAGTGACAACTATCTCCCATGTTTAAGCATAATAATTTTGCATGTTTAACGAAAGAAGTTTTTCATGTTTAAGCTATAGCATATATTGCAATGCTGAAGAAAATTTTTCAATTAGTTTTTCGCAAGGTCATGAATTTTTCAGTATTTTTTTTCGAGGCCAAATTAAGTCTGTCGGTCTGTCTGTATAAGTGCTTTTTTAATTAATTTGATTTCTGTCTACCCGTCGCCTAAATTTTTAACTTTCATCAATTATATATCTATTATCTATTATATATTTAAATACGGGCTTCACTATCTCGCCATGCTTAAGTTTTTTTAACGTATTGTTTTTGCATGTTTCGCAACCCCCCGGGTACTCGGAGGGGTTGCGAATCTTGCCTCCAATTCTCAATTCTCAAATCCTTGTACTTTTCGAGATATGACGTTTCTTATGATTTTTTCAAAAACTTAGATTTTAAAAAATTCCAAAAAGTTGAAGAACCCAATCCTGTTTTTGAATTTTGTGAAGGTACTCTCAGGGGTTGCGAATATTGCCTTTGATTATGGCTGCTCAAATCCTTGTAGTTTTCGAGATATGACATTTTTTTGGATTTTTTCAAAATTTTTCAGAAAATTAGATTTAAAAAATTTCACAAAACTTGAAATTTCCATCTCTGTAATGAGGTTCTGTCAGGGTACTCTCAGGAGTTAGTAATTTTACCGCCAAATATGACTGCTCAAATCCTTCTAGTTTTCTTTAATTTCATGTTCAGTTGGTTTATATAGAAGGCTCTTTGCCAGTGATACAGAACATAGATGGGATAGGATGGCTGGTTGCTGTGCAATTATCACGGGCTACAGTAATTGAAGTGAAAAAAAGTTAATGAATTAGATTTTTTTTCGTGAAAAGTCCTAAAATGCTCTAATAGCTACTGGAGAACATTTAAACAGTTTGTTACTATGAATGCACTTAGGTATAAATGCATTTTTTTGAGTTAAATTGAAGTCATCTGCTGAAATGAAGTTCATCGGCAGTCAAATTGGGCGGGCTATCCAAATACCAACGTGGAAATATGGTGCGAAAAAACGTGATCAGTTTCTAGTTTCGAAAATGCAATTTAATTTTGAGATTTACCAGTGGAATGAGCTAAGTTAATCCAAAAAGTGCCAATCATAAATTGTTCTTGTAATTCAAAGAGCTTTGAGTACCTATATTTTTTTTTTGAAATTGGAAAGTTTTAATTTTCCGTTCAAAAAACAAGTCCGTTTTTCTTTAAGAGTCGATGAACTTAGTTCAGAATCTTATTTAGATCGCGACTGATTTGTTTCAAGAAAAAATTGTAAAATTTTTTTATGCTCAATTTTTCATAGCTTGATTTTTGGTTTATTTTTAAGTTCAGTTGATTTACTTTGTTTAAAGGAAGGCAAACTCTTCTATCTAACAGCGAAAAAGTAAAGGTCACGAAAAACGTGATTGAATTTCAAAAATGGAAAATAGTTATCAGATTTCCATTGAAATAAAATACACAGCAATACACTGCTCAGTTATTCACAGAAAAAGGGTAGTACTCGATTGTAGCGAGATAAAACTTATTCATTCAGTTTTCGAAAACTAGTTCAAGTTAGTTCAAAAAGTGTCAATCCTAAATTGTTCTAGAAATTCTAAGAGCTTTAAGAACATCTATTGTTTCTTTGAAGTTAAAAATTAAAGATTTTTATTAGAAAAGCAATTCACTCTTTGTTTACTTGAGTTTTTTTACCATGTTTTGGCTTTCTTTCAATCAATTGATTACAATTCATGCTGTGGTCGACTAGCAAACGGTACCATTAGTTTTCTTGAAACTTGCGAGACTAAATGTCATATTGGTCCAGAAGTATCGCAGTTGCCTTTGCTACCTATTGACTGGGGTTCGAATCCTAGCTTGACCTTGTTTTTTTTTCAGTAGGTATGAAATTGAAATTTTTTCCCCGTAAAAGTCACTTTCATTTGTCTGCTGATGTTTTGTTGGCTTCTTTGCCATATCACGGAATTTACTTGTACCGTAAGCAATTTTCATATAGCTGCACGTGATGCTGATTTACTCCTGCAATTTGTGAGTTTACTAACCCTCACTGAATAATTTCTTTGTAAAATTGAATTTTTTTGTCGCTCAAAAGTTATGTTCGGCCTGAATTTTTTTTGAGAAATTTAGTTGGACTTTTGTTTTAAAAAGATAATTCATGTCGGTTGTGGTGTAAACGTTCAAAGTCTTGGAGTTTTTCTTTCGAATTCTTTTTTGCCAACAATTTTTGTCGGAATAGTGGCAGTACCCACGTTTTGTCGGAATAGTGGCAGTTTGATGAATACAGAAGTTTATTTAATGCTCGTGGTTCTTTTTCTCGCCTGTTTCTTTTTTCCCCAAAAAAGTTTTGCATCCGCTATTCTGTCTCATGCTCTGTTCGATAACTTGCAATCGTACGCTTGCGTTGTTACACTTGCGAAAGCGAGTGTTTTATAGTCGGGAACTGGACTTTTTTCCTGTAAAATATTTCTTACATCTGAATTTGAAATGGAAGTTACTTTATTAGTGAACTTTAGCAACTTCGAGACTGCTTCCAACTTGCCCTAGAGGTGACAGGCTTGTCTCAGTGCCCTATGGTCTTGGGTTCGAAGACCGGCTTTTCCTCTGTGTGCTCAGCTAACTTTTTTTTAACCTTAATCGACTTTTTAGGGTCTTTAGAAGTTTGTGAGGCACTTTTTTGCTAAAGCTACCCGGCTCAATCTGAGATAATAAAAGCAAAGTCCAGTAAAAACAATTAACAGAAAAACTACACATTTAACAGAAAATTTCTAATTTTTGGGTTTTGTTCGTTTTTTTTTGGAATTGATTTTTTGGAAACTAGCCTGCCAAATCTGAGATTGAAGGTTCAATTGAAAGACAGGTTATGGGAATCCTCCCACCCTGAGCAGCTGTGCACTAATTTTTGTAGAAAATTAATTTTTGCTATCTTTTTTCGATGAATGTGAAGACTTTTTCCAGGAAAAATTTTCGACATAGAAGCTACGTTCTGTTTCCTTCCGTTCGCTGGCTCTTTTCCAACTGTCTGTTGGCTATAATTGAATTTTTGTCAGTTTTTCTTTGCAAACTTTCTGACCTTTCCCAAAAATTTCTTGTCAAACCGATATCAATGGAGAGTCCTGCTTGTGGAAGTCTTCCCTGTTATGGTTTTAGTTTTCGGAAAATGGTTTTAGTTTTCGGAAAAAATGGTTTTAGTTTTCGGAAAAATCTCTTTTTACATTTTTGTGCATGACCGGATCTATAAATAAAGCTTGCAAAGATGCAATTTTGAAATATGCAATTTTGAAGCTGTGTGAACCAAGTTGTGCATAAGAAAAAGCTTTTTTTTTAAACAACTTCATTTATTTTCGATAACTTTTTGGTGAAATCTATTGAAAGTATAAATTCTTCTTAAGTCTGGTTTTGAATTTTGTTCAGCAAAGAAGGGGGCTAATGTGGTATCAAGCACCTATAAGTCATGCTAGTTTCTCAATCTGTAATTTTTCAATGAATCTGCTTCAAGACAATTAGTGTAGTGAAGTCTTTAATAGGTGATGATGATGATGATTTTTCAGTAAAAGTAGAAAATTTGGTTGACTCTCAATTTTTTTCGCTATTTGACTTTTAATTTTTAAGATCAGCTCATGTTGAAAGGAGAGCAAAATCTACGAAAAACAAACGTCACACAAAACGTGAACGACTTTCAGAAGGGAATAAAAAATCTAGCTTTCAAATTGGGCCAATTTTATCCAAAAAAATGTCAATCATAAAACGCTTTTTAAATTCAAAGAGCTTTATTTTGATATTTTTTCTTCAAAACTCGAAAGTCCTACTTCATTTGGGTTTCCTTGTTCTTTACTCTTTCCTAGCTGTCATCTAATCTTTTCGAAAGTCAAAGAGAGCTTCAAGGCCATATGTTTTTTCTTGGAAGTTCTAAAATAAAATTTTTTCCTTGCAAAGGCTTAATTAAACCTAAAAAGTTTCTCCCTCCTCCGCTTGTGATTATAAGGAATATCAATCCGTCTGTATTTTTTTTTTAGAAATTGAGGGTTTCCGTCCGGCCCTCATGCATTCGAGTGTGCTGAAAAAACTGATGGAGTGCAATGTCCTCTTTGAGGTCAGATTAGACAACATCAGCAATGCGGCCGACGGGGAACACGTGCTGTACAAGAAGAATGTACCCTCGGAATACTTCATTATGATTCTGGAGGGGCGTGCCATGATCAGTGTCGGAAGAGATAATCTCAAGTTCGAGGCCGGACCATTCCACTACTTCGGCACCTGTCTGCTAAATAGTAAGTTGAAATAGTTAGTGTTGTAAGTAGTTTCTGTATAGCTTGAATTGGCTGGCTTAACTCTGTTTTCTTTGTGTATTCAGTGATGAATTGATTGACTGTGAATGTTTGTGTAATTGGCATCGTGAATAGGATCGATCTGCATCGAGGAAAGATTTGCTACAATTTATTGGAAATAATGTTAAAATAATTAGGTCCAATAGCAATTTTTTCAGGAAAAATCTTTAAAATTTTTCAGGCTCAAATTTACTCATTCGCGGTTTGACTTTTGATTTCTTTTTTATTTCAGTTCCTTTCCCTCGTTAAAAGGAAGGCAAAGTCCACTACCGAACAGCAAACGGGTTGACAATGGCAATACTTTTGGGTGATTCAGATTCCAATTTCAAATCGTAGTTTAGTTGTTGCTTTTAAATGATTTCTTTCTGATTTTTGAGTTTTGAGTCTTTCAGTTTACTAATTTGGCGGCATAATCATGTCAAAAATGTGGTAAAATTAGGTTCGGCAAAGATTAAAGTTCAAATGTCGTAGACATAGCCGGGCCCATTTGCAGGTTGCAAATTAGAAAATTGTTCGTTGAAGCTGATGGTACGTCGTCGTTGATTGTAATGGTCATCTAGTTGTTAGCTGTCGTTGATCATGTTGGTCATCTAGTTGTTACTGTGGTCCAATACTCGCGAGAGTTTGACTGCTGGTCGGTGTAGAATCCCCCTGCTAGTTTTAATTTCGCAGGAGCGAACGATTCCGTCTGCACCTGGGAAAGTACGAAGTACCCGTCCCAGGGGCCAAAGACCTCGAGGCGTTAGGTCTTCCAGTATCCATACAAGGTCTCCTTGCTGAAGATTTTCCACTTGCTTTGTCCATTTCGTTCGGGTCGTCAAGGTTGGCAAGTAGTCTTTGAGGTATCTGTTCCAGAACTGTTGACTCAAGGCTTGAGCTTGTTTCCAAGTTTTCTTGTCCGTTGTGTGGCGAGGGAGAAACAATCCGGGAGGCAAATTGTTTGTTGGTCGTCCTAGTAGAAGGTGATTGGGTGTAAGGGGCTCGTCGTCGGTTGGGTCTGATGAGACGTGGGTTAGCGGGCGAGAATTCATCATAGCTTCAACCTCGCACGTGAAGGTTGACAGAGTTTCGTCGTCCAGTGCCCGTGTTCCAATGACTTTGTAGAAGGCAATCTTAAATGTTTTTATGAGGCGTTCCCATGATCCACCAAAGTGAGGAGCTGCAGGTGGGTTGAACTTCCAGGTTATTCCAAGTAATTGGCATTGATTGTTGAAGTCGTTGCTGTGTTGAATCTCAGAAAGGCTTTCCTGTAATTCCTTGTCAGCTGCAACGAAGGCTTTTCCGTTGTCAGAGAAGATGATCCTGGGTTTACCGCGTCTAGCGATGAAACGGCGTATGGCTTGTAGAGTTGAGTTTGTGTCAATTTGCTGGCATATTTCTGAATGAACTGCTCGCGTGACGAGGCAGGTGAAGAAGAGAACGTATCGCTTACTGTACTCGTCGTTGTTCCGCGTGGCAAAGGGTCCAAAGAAGTCAATTCCTGTTGAGTAGAAGGGGTAACTGTTTTCCGATAAAGGGAGTCGTTGTAGGGGTAGATCTGCCATCAGAGGCTTCACTGGTTCCTGTCGAAGGCGTCGGCAAGGTATGCATTGTCGAATAGTTTTCTTCAGATGCTTGCGTGATCTTATGATCCAAAAGTCCTGTTGAAGAATGCTTCGGGTGTGTTCCATTCCACAATGGGAATTTATTTCGTGTGTTTGCTTCATGAAGAGTTGTATTGGGTAGTTTTCTGCGTTCAGAATGACTGGATGTCGGCTGCAAAGTAGAAGCGGGGCTTTCTGTAGTCGTCCTTTGGCACGTAAGTATCCGTGATCGTCGATGAAGGGGCAAAGAGGTTGTAGAGGGCTGCGGGGTGGAATGTCAGATTTCTTTGTCAGGCATGCTATTTCCTTGGGGAATGATTGATTCTGTGAGTGTTTAATGATCCATGCGAATCCTAAGGTGATGTGTTGAAGTGAGAGGCTCTGGCGTGTCTTCCTTTTGATGTTTTCTGCGAAGAGAAGAACATATGAAGTAACTCTGAGTGCTCTTGTCCAAGTGCTAAATCGGTTGAAGTCGATTACTGATGTTGGCGGTTGTGGGTCGTTGTCTGTCAGATGAATATCGGCTGTAGGTTGTGTTGGCGGGTGATTAGGCCAATCGGATGATGGTCTTAACAAGAAGTCTGGTCCTTTGATCCATCGTGAATCGGTAGTCATGTCAAATGCTTTGTAACCACGTGTTCCGTCGTCTGCAGGGTTGTCTTTGCTGGGCACGTATCTCCAGTCCAGAGGAGATGTTGAGTCCATGATGAAATTCAGGCGGTTGGCAATGAAGATCCGGTGTCGTTGATTCGGCGAGTTTATCCAATGAAGAACTGTTGTACTATCTGTCCATAGTGTCGTACTGTCGATTCTTATGTCATGTTGTTCTTTGATGAAACGAGACAGTTTAGCTCCGTTAGTGGCGGCTTGAAGCTCGAGATTTGGAATTGTCATTCTGCTGATGGGTGCTACTCGGGCTTTTCCAATGACGAACTTGAGTTCCGTTGTGTCGTCGTCGTATCTGATTCTGAGGTAAGCAACTGATGCTAAGGCAAGTTCGGAGGCGTCGCTGAATACATGGAGTTGGGTTTCCAGTATCTTCGTTTCTGGTTTGAAGTAAGTCCGGGGCAGGCAGATGTCGTTGAATTGGCTTCGCTTGTCTATCCAATCGTTGAGGTCTGTTAAATGATCCATGTTTAGAGGTTTGTCCCATTGAGGTCCATTACTCCAGGCAAGTTGAAGTGATTGTCGTAGTCGAATTGTCAGTGGCATCGTAATTCCAAGCGGGTCAAAGATTGAAGAAGCAAACTTCAATAGTTTGCGCTGCGTTAAGTCCTTCTTGTCAATGGCGTGAAACTTCTTTGCTTCCACAAGAAAGACGTCCGTGTCTGGTTTCCATTTCACTCCAAGAACTCTTTCGAGGGGTCGTTCCTTCTTGGTGAGGCTGTCGTTGTTTTCCAAGTGGTTCTCGTTAACTGTTGTGAGGAATTGTTGAGAGTTTGAGGTCCATTTTGTGAGGTTGAAACCTCCAAGGCTGAACATCTTTTGAAGGTCGTTCATTAACTGTGTCGCTTCCGTCGGCGTTGAAACGGCTTTGTATAGGTCGTCCATGTATATGTTGCGTTTTGTGATTTGCTCCAAGGCTGGATATTTGTCGGCATTGTCCTTCGCACATTGTCGAGTGGCGTAGCAGGCAACACATGGTGAGTCGGTAGCTCCGAAGATGTGGCGGGTGTATTGGAAGGTTGTGGGTTGGCCCGTGTTGTCCTTCCACAGAAATCGCAAATACGGCTGGTCCTCTGGGCTCACGAAGACCTGCATGAACATTGATTCAATGTCGGCAGAAATAGCGATTTGGTCTTCGCGAAATCGCATAACGATTCCAGTAAGGTTTGTGAGGAGGTCTGGTCCAGTTAGTAGGTTGCTGTTGAGTGATACTCCTTTGTAGATGCTCGATGCATTAAGGACTCGGCGTACCTTGCCAGGTTTATTGATGTTTGTCACTGGATGATGAGGAAGGTACCATTTTCCTGTTGAGTCTTCATGGGAATCATCAACTTTGACTATGAAACCTTTCTGCAAGTCGGTGTCGATGGTCTCCTGATATTTCTGTGCCATCTCGGTGTTTCTCTTCAGTCGTCGGAGAAGGCTGTCGAGCTGCTTCTTGGCAAGCCATCTATTGTTTGGCAGTTGTTGTCCACGTTTCCAAAGCATTCCAATTTCGTAGTGTCCATTGGGCAAGCGAGTTGTTGAAGATTCCAAGATGCGGAGAGCTTCCTTGTCGTCTGTTGAGAGGCTGCGTTGGTCAGTTGAAATCCCTTCGGCGTCCAATTTCATCCATTCAGCTACGTGGCGAAAGAGTTTATCGTCTGTCGTGAAGTTGATTGTGTTGATGTCGTTGGGTGTCGCTGCATTGTCTCGTCCACAGAGAGACCATCCAAGTGGCGTTTTCCATCCAATAGGCACATTTTGTTTTGAATGGATTACTTCTGAAGGTGTCACGAGTTCGGCGAAATCGCATCCAATGATGATTCCGATTTCTTTCGAGGGCAGTGTGGCTATCCGAATGTGTTGAAGAGGCTCGTTTCTTTGGCAGATGGAGTTGACGAGTTCAGGGTTGAATTGGGAAAGGTTCCAATCCATTATGACGTCGATGTCATTTAGTTGAAATGGCTGCTTTTGCTGGTTGTAGGGTCCAATCGCAATCGTCATCTTTGTAGAAGCTGTGTCTGATGATGTCAGTGCTTGGTTTAGCTGGATGGTGTCGTCTAACTGCAGATCTGGTTTGAGTTGGAGGGCGATTGATGATTTAAGCAATGTCAGTTTGCTTCCACAATCAAGCATTGCATAGGCATGAACTGTATGTTTGCCATGAGAGATCGTTATTGGCAGGGTCGGAATGTGGCGAGTCGATTTCCTTCTGTTTATGCTGGTGCTGCAGTTGGTGGTGTCGTCATGTTGTCTGGAGTTCCGGTTGGCTGTCTCCCTTTGTGTCGTCGAGTTGTAGGTGCTGCTGTTGTGCAGAAGTGTGTGGTGTTTCTTACTGCATCCGTCCGTCCGGCAGGTTTGCGTTGATTGACAGTCGGCGAACTTGTGGGGGCTGAGGCAGTTGAAACATAGTTGTAGGTCCCTGGCATGCTGTAATCTGTCCTTTGGGTTCATTGCGATGAAGTGATGGCATTTTCCAAGGTACTGGCAATTGCGTTTCTCCGGGCAAAAATCTCGTCGTTGATCCTTTTGTCCAGATTTATGTTGCTGCTGGCTGCGTTGCTGGTTCCGGTGGTTCTGATTGGCGCGGTGATCCGATGGTCCATGTTGGTGGGTGTGACCGTTGGATGATGATTCTTGAGTGTTGCTGCTGTTGTAGTTGTTGTTGCTGCTGCTGTTTCTGGTGTTGTTGTTGTTGCTGTGGCTCGGCAAATCGCTGCATGCTTCGGCGTAGATGTTGAACCAATTGGTGAGGTCGATGAGTGATGGTTGTCTGATGTTGCATTGCAGATTGTATCTATTCCATTCTAGTCGGCAAGGGGTAGGCAGTTTTGACAAAACTGTTTGGACATTTGTCGTAGAGTGTAGATCGTGCTGGAATCCAAGTGTCGTGAATGTATCGACCATTGTCTGTAGGAAGTTGGCGAGGTCCTTGTAGCTTCTGGTATGTCGTAGATTGGGGCCGCTGATGGCGTCGAGTCGTCGAAGGAAGGATGTAACTATCTTCGTCGGGTTACCAAAGTCGTTTTCCAGTCGCTGAAGGGCTGCGTCATACATTGCTCCATTGCATCCATATCCTCGGATAAGAGATTTTGCATCTCCGGATACAAGTTTCTGCAGATGTGTCATCTTTTCCGAGTTTGTCATGTCGGTGCTGTTGATGGTTGCGTTGAACAGTCCTATCCAATCTAACCATTGTTCAGGTTCTCCGTCGAATATGAATGGTTTGACAATGGGCACTGATTTCCTGAATGTCTTCGAGATCGTTTGATGATGGGTGTGGTCTGTCGGTGCTGTTCCAAGGTTGGCAGGAATCGGAGGAAAATAAGACGGCTGGTTTTGATGTGCTGCATGTTGATGTGCTGCATGTTGATGGACTGCATGTTGATGAGGGGGAGGTCGGTTGATATTTTGGTGAGTTGATCCTGTTGGTCCCCTGCAGCCTGCATGAGTGAAGGCTTTTGTTGATGATGTCGGCATGTTCGTAGGGTTGTATGCTGTCGTGGTTCCCAGAAATCCTTCCTGGTACGATCTTATGGCAGGTTGTGTACATTGGTGAGTCAGGGTCGGCTGGCTGGAGGTCCAATTTGTTGCTGTTCGTTGATCTCCTTGGTTTGTTGGCAGTAGTGCTGGTTGTGCTGGTATCGGTACTCCGTTGATGTTTGTGATACCCTTAGCTGTCGTCTGGTGTCCACTGAACACGTTGGTGGGGGGATGATTGGTTGAATTCTGATTTCCAATCGTCAAGATGGGTCTAAAGGCGCTATTCGGATTATGTGTCCTCTGTTGCTGACTTGGAGGCTGATTCTGTTGTAGGCTTGAAGGCTGGTTCTGTTGTTGGCTTGAAGGCTGGTATAGTCCATGTGGGGGGCTAGCTGTCTGGGGAGCAAGAAATGGGTGTGTGATTTGCTGTCCAATCATTTGACTCTGAGCTGCTTTTGAAGTTGCTGTCGGAAGAAATATTGGCGCTGAAACATTTCTTTGTTGGGTTGCTGGTGCGTTCATCTGCTGATTGAAAACTTGGATTTGAGTTCCAGGGTTGGAGTGTGGTGACGTTTCATGAAGTTGAGCTTCTGAGTTCGGTCTTTGTCCCACTGTTGCTGTCAATTGCTGATTGTCGATTTGGAGTTGAGTTCCATTGTTCAATTCTATAGTCGTTCCTTGAAGTTGAGCTTCTGGGTGGTTCGGCTGAAGGTTTGAACTTTGTGACAAGTCGGCGTTCGACTGCTGCAATGAGAGGTTTGACTGAAGATGGAGGTGAGTTCCATGGGCAGTTTGAGTTCCAAGAGTTTCTGTTTTTTGTTGATGAATGCGATGATCCAAGGTATTGGCGTCGCTGTTAGATCCGGGGCGAAGTAGGAGTCCTGAATTGTCCTGGGCGGAATTTGATCTGTGGTTTGAAGTAGCGTTTAAGCTTGCTGGCAATCCTGAAAATTGTGGCAAATCGTCCGGGGTGTCCTGGTCTATGGTGACGTTTTGTGTAGTGGTACTACGGGTTAAACTTTCCGTTTGGCGTCGAAGGGGAAGATTTTTCAAGGCTTGTCGTATTATTGAAGGCGTCGAGACGTTGCTGGCTACTCGTGATGAGTTTAAAGAAGACGTGGCAGTGTTGTTGAGGGTACGCTCGTATCGTTTTGATCGTAGTTGGATCGTTCGGTACAAAACTTTCAAAGTTTTCAATCGTTCAATGATTGAGTCTTGCTGGTCCGTTCCGGTGTGTATTATCTTGACTGCTTCGTTATTGGCATCGTCAAGCAAGCTCTTCAATTCCGTTAAGAAATCGTTTATGATCTGTACTTCGTCGGAATCGCTTATGGCTTGGTTAATTGCTTTTGCTAAAATTTCTACGTCTGTTTCTATGACTTTAAAAACAGCATCATAGGTTGAATTCATTTTTAATTGACTTTGTCTCCTAAACTTAATTCACTTTTTGACGTGTCAGACAAAAATGTAAATGGCCAATATGTAATTCCTTTGATTACATGGAACCCTCGCAATTGTATTGTAACAAAAAAAAATGATTTTGAGTTTTTTTTTTTCTTTGGAACTTACAATCCAAAAAAAAAATAATAAACTATATGACTGGTTAGTATAAGGATGGGTTCGTTGATTTTTCCAACAAAAAAAAACCTTGGTTTCGGTTTCTTTGTTTTAAAAACTATTGGGCGCCAATGACAATGGCAATACTTTTGGGTGATTCAGATTCCAATTTCAAATCGTAGTTTAGTTGTTGCTTTTAAATGATTTCTTTCTGATTTTTGAGTTTTGAGTCTTTCAGTTTACTAATTTGGCGGCATAATCATGTCAAAAATGTGGTAAAATTAGGTTCGGCAAAGATTAAAGTTCAAATGTCGTAGACACGGGTAAAGGTCACGAAAAACGCGATTGACATGAAGTTTCAAAAGTGGGTTTAATTTTTCAGGTTTCCCAGCGGAATAACAAATTTACCTATTGATCCATTGTTCTCAAACAGTTCGTACCAAAAACGTGTGTCAATCATAATTGTTCTCGGAGCTCAAAGAGCTTAAGGTCATCTGTTTTTTTTTAAAGTTGAGAGTTTTTGAAAAAGTCATTATGTCTGTTGGCTATGTTATTCAATTGGGTTAATTTTGGAGAAAAACTGTTCAATATTTTAATTGTTTAATAGTTTTACTAGATTTAAAATGATGTGGTTTTAATTTCTATATAAGCCTAAGGACTACTTTTAATGAAACTTTCAAAAATTCAAAATGTCTAAAAATCTGTTCATTTTTTTTCTTTTAAAACACAAAATGGCGTTTTATAGTGAAGACGACTAGTATTCGAAATGAAATGCACAAAAGATAGAACTGAAAATGTCGTAAAAAAAACGAGAATGAGTTTTAGTTTAAAAAATGGACTTGAATTTTCGAAATTCAGAGCGGATGTAGAAAATTATTTATTGAACCAGTTTTCTCTAATTGTTTAGGTTTTCGGGAAACTTTTTAATTACGCTTGCGATTAACTGGGTGGTTACTAGTTACCGCTGGTATATGCTATATTTAGAACTCAAACCATTTGTTATAGAATTGCAGAGTTTCGATACTATTTTTCTGCTATTGATTTTTCGGCTTAATGATTGTTGCTCTGTCGGTTTAGTGCTTTTAAGCTCGGTCTATTTTTTTTTCAAATTCTGAAATCCACTTTGCAAACACTTCATTTACCTATCGTGGATTCGGGCGTTACATGCCATGCAATATTTTCAATACATTATTTTGACGAAAATTTTCGGCTGAGTTTCAGCTAATTGGCATTCCGCTTTATTTCAGTCGGCTTATTTACTGAGTTTTTTTCTGTAGATGTCCGGCAATACTTTTGATATCGATAAAACTCTTTCACCTTTTTTGAAAGCCCGTAGTCAACCCCGCTAGGACTTCTTGGAAAAATTTCAATAAATTTTAGCTCTATATATCGTTCCACATCCTGCGTCAATTGTAACCTTGCTCGAATTTCTGTTTGTTTTTGAGCGTCGTGTTGCATTCATCCTATAATTGTTGTATAACTGATTTTTGTAATCCAAAGAGTTTAACCATTGTGTTTGTTTAACAACACCTGTGATTGTGTTTGTCCCATACAAAACAGTAAAATAGTCCGGAAAAGTATGAAATTAAACCGAAAAACCAGTGCAATACAAAACAGTCTGAAAAACAGTTTATAATTTTTTAAAAGTCGGAAGGCCGAGAATTGTCTTTGGTTCAGACAACAAAATAGTGACCGCCGCAGTCGCGCCAACGTGTTTCGAGCTTGCCAACAGAAGGTAGGACTCTATACGAAACATAGAGCCCGTTATTGCGGCGACGCAAGCGCAACATGCCCACTGGCGGCACGTTTTGGGAAGAAAATCAGGTTGCGACTTCGAGAAAACATTTAAATTATTATGAGTATCTGATAAATGCTTTTCCAAACTATAATAGAATTCCTTTCTGACTAATTCAGATGAGGTACTGAAAGATTGATACTGTGAAGTTGACAAGTGGAAAGTTTTGTTTTTATGTTTTATGTGACTGTGATATCAAATCAGTCAAACAGATGGTAAATATGACATAAGTCACTTTTTCTTTAATTGACTATTTAACATAAAAATTTATGCTAAGTAGCTAGTTACTTGTCTTAAGTAACAAATTGAAAATTGTTACATAATTGAATCATAAAAACTAGCATCTTTTCCACAAGTGCCTCTTTTGAAATTCGATAAATATGCTCAAAAATAGCCTTGAAGTGTTTATGTTTTAGCCATTTAAAATTAAACGAGCAAACTATTCATAATTTTCCATATAACAACTTCGTAATCTTGAGGACTCAACTTATGTTTTGTCTAGCAATTTTTGGTGTACATATCGACCGAAATGCATGAAAACATTTTTTTTCATCTTTTTCAAATTTCCATCTAATTTCTATTTAGGCTCAAAATATCATTACCTCAGCTCAATATCTTACTAAGCATCTAGATTGTTTTTGGAAATTTAATCTGAAATACCCTGTAACTCACATTAAGTTCAGAGTAATTCTAGCCTTCTCTCTATATGTTACCTAATATGAGGAAAACGATCTGGAATTTTGAGGTTTAATTAGTGGTAACCGAATGATTTGAGGGGATATCAGTGCAGGATCGGAGCTAAGGTTCAAGCATCTTGCTGTTATTTCACTCCAATTTGTTATAAAAATTGAAGATATGCAATAAAATGGGTAGAAATGAACTTGAGTTTGAACTTGAAATTGAACTTGAATTTTTTGGTGATTTTCACAATCAAAATTTACCCAAATGGCATGTTATAGAACGCAGACGTGAATAGTCATATTGTTAGTGCATATAACCAAGATTTGAAAGCTTGCTTCCAAATAACTGAGAAAACTTATCGTAAAAACCTTCTATTAACACTTAATTGAAGGTTTTATAAAAAAAAATCTGAAAAGTATATTCCAGAAAAAAAAAATGTCAACCATTGATTGATGTTGCAATTATTTGCTTTTCTGAATTTAATTTTAAATTTTGTCTTCGAAAAAATTGGTTCTATGAAAAACAATTGCACGACATTTTTGTCACTATTTCCTTCGTGCGTTTTGGGGCTTATGTAATTTGAGAACCAAACATTTTTCGGAGGATGATTTTCTGAAATTTGATCTTATGCTCGTTTTCTAAGCAGAGCTCTCATTAAGCTTCCGATAGAGTAGTAATATTGTCAAAAATTATTACTATATTTGAAATCATCAGAATCAAAATAAGTGAAGCTGATTTATTGAATTCAATTTATTGAATTCAATAGTTAGATTAATACAGCGTTTTGTACTGAATATTTAAGATGAAAAACAACTGTTATCTGGTTTTTTGGCTCCTCAATTTAAAAAAATTACGGGACTTCTGATAAAATCATTTCCTAAATTAGACAGTGTTTGAACAGGTATTGCAATATTGACTGAATAATGAGCGTGTTTGCGTTCAAAGTTCAATGTTGCCCAAATATGCATACTGGCACTTTGAAATTTGTATTTGCATTTGATTGATAAAAATGGATGTGTGCTTTGGCGAATGTTTAATGTACGAAGAAACTAATTTTAAATTCCTAAAAGTGCCAGCAATTATGATGCTTTTTGCATCTGTTTTTAATATCAATATTATTCTTGTAGAAACATGAAAATACGAAAAGTGAAAATTTAAAATTTTGTGAGCCAATGACCCCTGTCGAACTATTCAACCATTCGACCACCCGCTGTCGTCAAACTAATTTTGAGGGAAGGAAGCTCGCGGCTCTTTTTTTTTACCGAAGACGTATTAAAAAAGAATTCGGAAATGTCATTATTAAAAAGAAGTCTGAAATGCCATTTGTGGCCTGGTTTTCAATTTTTTTTTGAAAACTACAACCGCTATCTACAATACTTGAAAATTCCAATTAAAGGCTGTATAGATGAGCTGTTTTTTAATAAAAAATCAGCCACATCAAGAAATTTACAGGTCCACTCATAAGTTCGGGGTTTATTTTTTGGTGAGATATTCTATGGAGATCTAACATTTCACTTGAATTTCCACAAAAAGAAAAACTAATGGCTGATATTGGTATCATATCATAGGCGAAAAATGAAAATAATACCAGTCTGTATATTAACAAAAAGCAAAACCGCAGCTGCACGTCTAGCCAAACAGCTTTCCCTTTCGCTTCTTAGAGTCCTGTGTATGTGTTGGATGTTTTCATTTTTAGAAACGGCACTGCCTTCACCCGTAAGATCGAGGCGTTCTTCGCCTAAATCCCAAAGGAACTCAATGGTTCCTGTTATTACGGAACCGGAAAAGCCGGCGCCTCGCCGAGGCAGGGCTAGCATCCCGTGGGCGGACTCTTTGCCCTTGTTGTCCCAAGTGGCGCTGACGCGATCACCCGCGAGGAAAAGTACGGTTCTTTTCCACCCCCCCCCCCCTCTCCTCCCCTCGCCAATAAAAATGTGAACAAATTTGCAAGTTCTCCATTTTCACGTTACTGAAACTTTATATGTTAGCTAAATGCGTGCTATTACGATGCAAGATATGAAAAACAGTGGTTTTCAGAATAGATAATTGGTAATTGGTTCACAATGCAAACTTTACACCATAATGATAAGTTAAACTTAGTGTTTGCAAATGGCAGTTTAACCGGGGGAGTGGAAAAGAGCCATTATTAAGACTAAATGTGCACTTAATTATACCACGATCCATCAATCAAAACAGGGAACTTTTTGACGCCACTAATATTGCACCAAAAAACCAACCTATTTCGTTCTGGATTTCTATGCGATGAAAAAGAAACATAGTTGCTGATTTCAGCAAGTTAAACTTGAAAAATTATGACAAGTTTCCTATTTTGTGTTAAATTCATGGTTTTAATACGATTGTTTAGCTGCTAGATATGTTCTGTTTCCCTTTTAAATCCCTGAACTTTCCCAAAATTGTCTGATTAATCAAGTGCCTTATAAACGGTTACTAGATGTTTTACTGTAAACAACTTCTTTAATTTTCTCTAAGTTTCAACAGCAGCTGTTGGCATGCTCAATGTCGCAAAATATCCACAATAATCATCTATCTGTTTACACTTGCAATCAGCTTGGTGTATTATTACGAACCTTCTTTTTTTCTGACCTAACTCGCAAATGAAAGTGTTCACTTGTTTGAAAATTTCACTGTAGTATTGGAAATTGCATACATCAGTTCTCTGCTCTAGTTGCGGCTTGTGTTTGGTACCTATTAAGCGTTCGTGGCTGAGTGGTTAGTGTGTGAGACTCTTAATCTTTTGGTCGATGGTTCGAATCTCAGACATAGCTGGTTTTTTAGTTATTCGAGGCTTATTTCTAATTTTTCTTATTGCAGTTTATAGAGCTGCTTTTTTGTCGTGTTCTCGCAAGTGTTTGTGAAGCGAAGCTTCGCCTCTGTGTTTATAAATGCCTTTTTCGTTGTTTCACTCCCAAAATAGCTTTTTAGTTGTGTTTCTTATTTGCACAATAATATTTCTTTTTTTCACTATGCTGCGGGGCTTCCGTATGGAAAATATTTTTGTTCTATTTCGAAATGTTTCTTCACTTCTTGCCATTTTCTGTCTTTTTGTTTTGCAAATGATGCGATGATTGTATATTAGTATTTCTCGAAAATTTAAAATTGGTTTCCGCTGAACAATTCGCTAGAATTCAATCTGAAAAGCTTGATACGCTTCGAAATCAGTTTTTGTCCTGAATTTTACATTTTTACTGTAAATTTTGTAATTGCTGTCGCTTCTTTACCAATGAATACTATAGGTTCCTTTATAAGAGAGTTCACATGACTTCATCTTACTTTCCGAAAAATTATCCAAGCTACTACCACTTTTGGTGATGTTTGGTCATTAGCTCTTAGCAAATGGCGCAAAAATTGAGATTGATTTTTATTTCAAAAAATAATTTTTTTTCAGAATTCCCTGCAGAATAAAAAAAAACACTTTTTGGCCAAACACAAGTGTCAATTAGCGAAGTGAAAAAATCTAGTTAGGCTGCGTCGTTCTTTGTTGTTAACGCGCACATTTAATCTTTTGCTGTTTAAGAGTAAAGAATGTAGTGAAGACTCCTATATAGGTCCTGCTGATTTTTTTTTGTTTTTTTTTTCAGGAAAAGTCTTAAAAGTCTCTAATAACTACAGATGTGCATTCATACATATTGATGCATTTATGAATGCACTTAGGTATATATGCACTTTTTGAGTTCAATTGAAATTCATCTGCTGAAAGTGGCGTAAATAGCACTCTCCAAATGCGAACGTGGAATTGGCGCAAAAATACGTGAAAGTATTGTTTTGAAAATGGAATTTAATCTTTAGATTTCCAGTTGAATAAAAACTTTAGCTGCACTAGTGGACAAATTTCAGTGCAAATTCAGGTTTCTAATCTTTAAAATACCTGTTTTTAATGTCCATTTTGGACAACATTTACTGCAAAGTTCAGTTAAACTTACATAGACTAAGAGTAAATGATGAGAGCTACCATCTATGAAACTATCAAAATTTAGTTTCAAAGACTTACCAATGTAAGTGTTCTGAAAATGCCAGTGTTCCTTATATGCACTAAGATTTTAAGTTCGCGTGTAAAAGTAAGAAGCGTCGGAATTTAGTAAAGTTTCACACTGATTGCTTCCATTTTCTCGCTGAGAATGTTTCACGTCGCATGAAAGATTTTTTTTACTCCGCTTATTCGAGAAAGAGTTCACTACGATGCGAAACTTAGTGCAGTCGAGGAAAACTGGCATTTTCAGACCCGGTTTTCATTGGTAAGTCTTTGAAACTTAATTTTGATAGTTTCATAGATAGTAGCTCTGATCATTTGCTCTTAGTCTATGCAAAAGTTTTACTGAATTTCGAAGTAAATGTTGTCCAAAGTGGACATTGAAAACAGGCATTTTAGAGAGTAAAAACCTGAATTTGCGCTTAATTTTGTCTGACTACTAGTGTATTGATCCAGCTTTATCTAGTTGTGTTAATGTTATCAAAAAAGCGCCCATCATAAATTATTCTAGAAATTCAAAGAGTTTAAAGGGCATCTATTTTCTTTGAAATTCGAAAGTTGAGATTTTTCAATAAAATTGGTTTTTTTTATGTTTTCTTGCGTTCATTACTCTTTTCCAATCTTCAATTGGCTATATTTGATGATTTCTTGAATTTCACTTCAAGTCGATTTGATAACAGGATTACGTTCTCCCATAAACAAGTGCTCATGGCGCAAAAACGTGTTTGATTTGTTTTTACTTGCGAAAGCAAATGACTTGTCGAAAGTGGATTTCACTTTATAGAATTCCCAGCGGAGTAAAAACATCACCAGATTAATTCAAATTTTAGAAGTGAGTTATTTTAATGAAAAAAGCCAATCTCAAAAAGGTGTTGAAATTTTAAATCAAAAAGCGTAGAAAAATGTTCAAAGAAGTCAATAATTTTTCACTGTTTTTTTTTACTTCCCTGACATTGCTCCAACTGTCTATTGGCTATGCTCTAAGTTGAATTTATCATTCAGTTTCTTTATTATAGATAGCTGCTCTTCATTTTATGTATCAGATTTGTGTTGTTAGAAAAATGTGTTAATTGTTAGAACTCCTTCATAAAAACGAAAATAACAACTGAACCGACATTCTCAGTTGGTTCTGTGAACATCATAGAAACTGCTGAAAGATGTAAACGTTCCTGTCAGGAAATGTACCTTAATAAATGAGAAACATGATTCTATGTTTCTGATTTCTTCAAAAGTTTCACTCAATATTATCATTGAGCCCATTTTTTTTGTTTTCCTTGATCGCAATGAATGGAATACCTAGTTGCCGGGTAATGGAGTATTGCGATATACCCTTCAATATTGCGTTTGGGGCTTGTTTTGGAGTTTTATATATTCGACTATTACAGCTGTACTTTTTGTTGCACCTTTGACCTACACTAACTGACTGTTCTAGATGTTTTCTATATAATTTGACTTGCATTGCAGCACTTTCTTCCTCTTCTTCTAAAGTCATTACATAGAATAAAGAAAGTGATGATCAAGCATCCTAATTGTACAGAACACTTGACGTACGAGTGGTGCACTAAAATTATTGACCTTTTCGAAAAACAGGGACCCTAATTGTACCGGAAAGGTATGTTACCAACTGGATTAATTGTCTGTTTATATTAGAATCTTTTTGGTAATTAAATACAGCTATAATAATTATTTAGCGTATAAAGTTTCTCATGCTGTTTTATAGACTCAATGTTGCTGTCAATAGCCAGGTTCATGTTTCTAATTAATTATTGGTTGCCTTTTTAGCTAATTCGGGTCAAATAGCGACTGGCGAGGAGAGTGGGACGCCAGCTGTGCCTGTTGCGCAAAAAGACGCTTCTTTCATCCCCGACTTCACAGCCACCGCCACCACGAACCTGATCGTTTTCAAGGTCAGACTTGTGATACAGTTTATCCAAGACCTAGTTGAACAAAAATTCTTAACTAGATATTCAAATTTTTATTGAAGCTGTCAAAAAAACTTTGATTGGTAGTCTATACTGAAATTGTGACATGACCACTAATGTTGAGATTAAGTTTCCGACTGCATCTTGAAGTCTGTAACAAACTTAAATTCATTCACGTTCAGTAGCTAATCCACCTATTTCATCTGTTTTTAGGCTAAAAGGACGATGATTATTTGTTTTGGCAGTGCTTGTGACTTGTAATTCTTTAAGACCGAGTGTTGAGAAAAGCTTAAGCCATGAAATGCGGAAGGAAACTGTTATTTGAAATGACTAAAATTACCCTACGCGACTGCATGTACAAAAATTTCCATGTTCATGAATCTTTTGCATTTGATTTACGGCTAAAACAAAAAAAAATAATTTTAGCTAGCATGGGTTGTTTGTTCACTTTTTGATGCCCGAATTCAGTACGTTAAATATATTTTTACAAACTTTGATAGGGCCTCAAATTTGATAAACAATTTTGGACGGTTAACGGAGAATAACCAAAAAAATCTTAGGCAATTGGATTGTGGTTTTTAACCAAGTCACCGAGAGGTGGTTACTGGATCGGAATAGTGAGCTGATTGATTGCTAGCGGGCAAATAGGCCACAGCGAACACAGTTGTGGTAGATTTACTGTGTTTTGATTGATAAAAATTGAGTGGTAGCTTATCATATCAGAGTAAAGGGAGGCTCTAATAGGTTTGTTTGTTAGTTATACAACATTTATTGAACACGCTCTGTGGAAGCTGCGTAATGGACATGAAATTTGTGAATGGTTGTAATTTTATAAAGGAGGTATTCATGTTTTTGAATAAAATGGAACGATTGCTGTGGCGTTGACTGAAAGTTAATGATACAATCAATTGAGAATGTCAAGAACGAGTCTCGGTCAAAATTTGATTGCTAATTAGCCAAACAGCTCGCACGTTTTTCCGTTTCCTCGTAGATAAATCAAACGAGTTTCAATGAAGTTTTTCATTGTAGATAAATTAAACTAGTTTTAATGTAGAATTTGTCATATGTTTTAGATAAAGCAGAAACATTACATGGCCGCTGTAAAAGCTAGTCATCTGCTATATGCACAGTCAGGAGCTGAAAAGACGAGTGCAGCTTCAAACGAAACGAGTCCCGACGACCTGGACTCCAAAACGAACGAGATCAAAGAAATGGCGAACGTCGAGCGAATCTTAAGTGATGAGTTGAGTAAGGTTGACGCGAATGACAAACTGATGATTCCGAACGCACAGGATCCGGTCACGAGCTACTCCCAGGAATCGACGAATATGACGAATAATAGCGAGACGGTGGGAAAGAACGTGCGATTTGTAGCTACGGAAGCCAAGCCCAATAAAACCAGAAATAGTCGAGGTTCGATGGATGAAGATGAAAGCACGGCTGTCAAAATTGACGGTAAAGAAGGAATCAATGGGATCGAGGAAAGCAGAGCTTAAAATTGTTTTTTTTTTGCAAAAATGAAGCGAAACAGAACAAACTGAACATCAGAAGTTTGGACTTGTTAATCTGACTGTTTAAAAAAGCGCAGAAGTTGTTACATGTAACTTTGTCGACATGTCATCTATATTCATTTGCATATGATTTCAAAAAGATGTATATACTTTAATAAATAGCAATTCACCTTATAGTTGCTTTACGGCGAAATTGTAGGTATTGGGTTTTAATTTTATCAAGGTTTCAGTTGAAAAAATATATGTTTTCATCTGATGCGTAATTTTGGCCGGTATATGTAGTTAAAATATACCCTTAAAAGTTGAATGTTCATTTTTTGCAAGATCCGTGCTAAAACATGGTTGCTAGTCTTATTTTTAGCAGCTGCTGACTCTTATATCACAAAAGTTTGAAACTGGTCTTTAATTTTTCATCGCATTAAGTGCAAATTTAATTTTAATCAATTTTTTTGATCAACTGATTTTTTCAACTGATTAAATTGAAGTTTAAATTTTTAGTTGATATAATAAGTTATCTCTATAATCGATATTCGTACCATTTTTGCATTTCGAATTCCATTCATAAATTTTCGCAAATTCCAGTAGTTTTCCAACTTAGTTTGTAGCTCGAAGGACCCATCAATGATAATGCATGTCGCTTACGAACACGAAGTTTATAGGGCTGTTTTCTTATATAATCCTTTTACAAGCTAGTATCAAAAAACAGTCCCTCAGCTTTAACGTTTTTGAATTTTTAGAGGGCAAGGCTCCAGAATAAAAAGAGTCAATTTCTGCATTATTATATTAAAACAGCAACCTCAAAAATGCAATCAAACTAAATTTCGAATATTTTTAATTCAAGTTTAAAGTCGACATGCATTCCGATTGATTTGGCCGTGGATTGGTTCTTTAGCCTATCTCGCGTTGACTATTTTGTCGAATAAAATAAAATCATTATCACACTTATTGCCTGGTTTTTATGTCAGTTCATTAAAAAAATACTTCTCTTCTTACAAAAGACTCATCATCGCAAGTGTGGATCTAAAATGGCCTTCATTTATTTATCGTTAGAATATAGTATTTCTGAAAACTTAAAGCCTACAGATATCGTATATCGAGCTTTTGAAGAAAGTTTTGGATTTGCTCTGGATTACGAGATACACTTAACCGATGAGATGTTTTACTGACGCGAACAGAAAAATTGGATGATTTTTTAAAAAGTTGTGAATGCTAAAAAGCGACACTATTGATATATGCAAATACTTACTTTCTGTTTATCCTTTCCTAGAAAAGAAGAGATTGTATGCTAATATTCATCTGTAAATTTAACGCCGCAAATGTCAGTTCTGAACTAGAATACATTGCTTTTGATGTTGTGTCGTTGATGATTCGATATTAATTAGCAAGATAACTATTTGGACCTTGTAATTTTTGTAAATTTTCACCGATATTTTGAATTATATATTTTCTACTCTGTTGTTTTTGGATCAAGTTAACATCATTTTCTTCTTTAGACCAACTTGAGATCCTCCACTGACATTGCCTTTTTGTTCCGACTTTCGATACGAAAGTGACGGAATATTTGTGCTCGGGGTGGGTTTTTTTTTCTTCAGACAAATTTCGACTTTTTAACTAGCCATTTTTGACAGAATTTTTTTGTATTACTCAAAAGTTAGTGTTGTCCTGAGCTTAAATTTGAAAAGATATTTCACCTGTGATCATTTTTCGTAAAGTTATGAGGGTTTAAAGATTGCCATTTTGACCAATTTGGGACAATTAACGCGCGATATAATTCGCGCTATTAACGCGTAAGCGGAGATTTAATCCGTCCTAGAAATCGTTCCAAATTGGTTGAACGAAGCTTATTTGCCATAATTGGTTTGTTACAAGGAACGAAATCTATCTTTTTTTACTTTATATGGCGTGTGGGGGGATGATTTTCATAAAAAAATTTCAAATTTTAGAAAAAAAAATTTCATTTTATTTTATTTCATATAATGTTTTTATGTTATTACTGCTGCTCCATAAACCTTAAAATGCAGTCGGAACCTTCAGGGCTTTCCCCTGATACGAGCAGTCTTGTTGTTCCGACTTTCGATACGAAAGTAACGGAATATTTGTGCTCGGGGTGGGTTTTTTTTTCTTCAGACAAATTTCGACTTTTTAACAAGCCATTTTTGACGGAATTTTTTTATATCATTCAAAAGGTATTGTTGTCCTAAGCTTAAATTTGAAAAAATATTTCACCTGTGATCATTTTTCGTAAAGTTATGGGGGTTTAAAGATTGCCAATTTGGGACAATTAACGCGCGATATATTTCGCGCTATTAACGCGTAAGCGGAGAGTTAATCTGTCTTAAAAATCGTTCCAAATTGGTTAAAAGAAGCTTATTTGCCATAATTGATTTGTTACTAGAAGCTAAATTTATCACTTTGTACTTTATATGGCGTGTGGGGGGATGATTTTCAAAAAAAATCTGAAAAAAATTTTACAATTTTTTTACACTTAATTTTTTCATCTTATTTCTGCTTCATAGACCTTAAAAGGCAGTCGGAACATTCAGGGCTTCGCCCTGATACGAGCAGTCTTGTTTGGATTTGAGTTTGATTCGTTTTTAGACAAGTGTGAATAAACCAGCCGAATTGTAAACCAACCGGAAATGCGCAGAGTATATAAACCAGCCGAAAAGTTAAGTCTTATGAATGAAAATTGCTTAATTTCGTAACAGTTACATAGATGTTACATAACTATTATATAACAATTGTGTTTTATCGGTCGGTTTATATACCACATTTTTGCCGTTTCTTTCCAGCCAATTATTTAAATGAGTTTACGAATTGCGTTGAATTTAGTAATAAGAAATTGTTCTCAATTCATGTAGTTAGTTCAAAATAGTGACAAGCTTTTCCGCTGAGAGGCACTTGAAAATGGATCTGTAGATCCAATGGCGGTCTCGTAGGCAGGTGTAAGTTTACGTAAGTGTCATGCAAACAATTCATTATTACAATTGCTTAGCACTGCGTGTAAAAGGCTCAATTCTAAGTGGCTGGAAGTTCCACCGCAGTCTTAACTAAGGTAACATCCTCCACTAATACGCTTTAGGGAAAGGTTATAACTTGTGCCCAGTTTTCATTGAAAACATTAGCTAAGCATAGTTTTGCAATAAAATTGATTTTCGGGTCTCCAACAATTCACTTGATTGATTAAATAAACCAGCTGAAGTGATTTGATTTTTAGTTGCGATAAGCTTGCTAATTGACTTGAAGTTTCCAAAAAAAATAATCTGATGACAAATATATTGCAGTGAGGTAAAGGTAACAATAATTTCCAAGATAAAAATTTAGAAGAGGTCCTCGGTTGCTTATTTGAGAGGAGAAAAGAAAACATTTTTGAAAAAGGTTGCACAAAGATAATCTAACTACTTTGCTTACTAAAGCGTTTATTGTCCGATTTCCCATTGTTGCGAGATTGGACATCCGGAAAGCGCATTAGCAATGGTTCAGATGAGGGCATTCTGAGTAGAATACAAGCTATTAAATAGAGGATAACACGTTTTTCCATGCTATTCGATCAAGGCAATCTGTATATATGAATTTCTAGATATATTGTTTCAGTCTCAAGGAAAAGACCAGCAGGAAGGCCTAAAAACGTTGGATCGATTGTGTTTATCAAGACGTGAAATTTTTAGGCTTAAAAGTTTCAGGTCTTGATAAACACAACGGATCCGAGCGTTTTTAGGCCTTCCTGCTGGTCTTTTCCCTGGGACTGAAACATAATTTGTTGATTTTAGCGCATGGTGATTTGCTCGTCGGTGAACATGGCCATACCATCATAGCCGCGACTGCACTTGTAGCTTGTCCAGATCAACAAGACCTGTCATTTTAATCACTGATTCGTTTGTAACTCTGTTTTTCTATATGACTCCAATAATCCTTCACAGAACTTTCATATCTTTTAATTTGCTACCATTTCGTCCTGGAAGCTGCTGTTCTGGCCCTTGATGCACGTATTGCGTCACTTTCAACGGAAATCATATCAGCCATATAGCAGAAATTTTGACAGTACTCAGGGTTTCAAACTGATTAGTCCGTAGAGTAGCATTCTGATGTAAGTGAAAAGGGGAAGGATTATTGCATCTTGTACAAACTTAAATAGTATCATGTTTAGGTATTTCTTCACTCTACTGCAATTTTTATGCATTCATTTATTACAAAAATTGTAGCTTATTGAATTGGCGCTGAATCATTTCAAATAACAAGCGTATAGATATTTTCCGAATTTTTGAGTAAATACTTTTTTTCCTAAAATCAAGTGCTTTGTCGTAGCCACGTTGATTTTTAAACCGCATTTTTGCAAAGCCTTTATCCAACTATTTAACTTCTCAATAACATGGAATTCCAATTCACTTGATATCGGAAGGTCATCTGCAAATAGCGTATGCCATGGTACCATGGAATGACAGTTTCTTGTAGCTTTTTCTATTACTTTTATAAATAACATTGATTTAAGTGCCGATCCTTGTTGCGCGCCTTCTTTAATTTCGAAGTAATCAGTCATCCTTAGGGCCAGCAAACTCTGGTTTTCGACTCGGTGTACAGGAACTTTTTTAGTCGTATCAGATTTTCGGGAGCTCTTTTGCCGCAGAGCCCATGGAATCTGTTTTGAGAGATATTGACACTCTTTCGGGCTGGATTTTTTAGCTTCAGCAACCAGTTGTTTCACGACTCTGGTCTGCCTCCGATATATCACCGGTCTTCTTCATTTTCATACCTGTGCCAGTTTTTGAAACTTTTTTTTTCTTGTTGAATCTTTTGCCTATTTTTTTTTTGTTCCTCCACTTTAGTTTTCCTATGTGGACTTAAAATGTTCCCATATGGACTGTATTTGATTATTTTATAGCTTCTATCTTTTTGACTTTTTGTACTTGTTTTTAATTAAATTCCACGATTTTTTTCTTCCAACTGGTTTCGACTTATGGCGATAAATGTGAACTTCAAGATCGAAATCACACACATTAATCACTCTTCAGTTTTTCCACACATGTTCTCTGCGACGATCGTGTTAGAATAAAATCAATATGGGTGGAGTTTTTTCCATTCTGAAATCTACAGTAATCATCTTCGCAACGTTTAAAAAAAAAAGTGTTTAGGATGGCTAGTTTTTGTGACTAGCAGAAATTGAGAAGTATCTGACCATCTGAGTATTAAGTACCAAAGCATAATGGGCCAATTTTGCAGTCAAATTCCTGGCGCTACCCTCCAAAATGTCCGTTCAACTAATCCGACAGTAAAGCATTTTCTTGGTCGGGCAGAGATAAATTAGTATCTTCTAGCGTGTTCTAAAAATCTTTTTTTTTTCTGAATCATCTCTCGCAGCTTGTGGTGCGTACGCAGATACAACATTACACAAATTATGCCCTAATAAAAATTTTTGGCGCCCAACACGTTCATTTACTCTGCTGACTTCCAGTACATTTTCAATGAGTCGACCAATGATGGCTTTTGCAACTTCGTTTATGCCTTCTGAGGCTCCTTGCCAGGGCAAAGCTCAAATTTGTGGTAGCCTTTTCCAAAATTTCTTGTGCCGCTTTCTTTGAATCAAGTTTCTTGTAGACAACTTACCGATGTTTTGTTCTTTAGTTTTGCATATCTCAAGGTACTTTGCGTGTGCCAACGTGTGCCAACGTTCAACGAGCATAGTCGGAACGACTTCTTCTCTAGGGTGGTTTTTTTGTCCTATACTTATTAGTTTTCCTTAAACGACTAGTTGAAACCGTGAGTTTCTTAGCACCCCTTTCCCATTGAGGGGGCGCAAGGGGTTGAGGGCCATCGCTTGTTTGAATTTCCATGAGTTGCTTGGAGCGGTGCCCTCTAGAGAGCATTTTCAGACCAAAGTTTTTATGGATCGGGTGCCCTTCCTGATGTCCACCCTCCTCCTTTTTCCGGGCTTGGGACCGGCAGTTCTATCTTAATAGCAAGACAGACCAGGCGGAGTTCACTAAGATAATCCCAAATTGAATTAATCATGATAACAAACTTCCAATTGCTATTGATAAAAAGAGGGTCGAACGCGTTTTCACGGGTAGTTGAAGAAACTAGCTGGGTCAGAAATTGGAGAGTTCAGGGTTTAGTTGTGATTGGCAGCTGACTTAGACGACTGCTAGTTTTCGTTCAATGTAGGTCTGTTTTCGTATGGAGACGGTTTCGATGAAGGTCGTGGTGGTTTTTGTATGTTGTTTTTTCAGGAAAAAGTCTTAAAATTAGTTGAGGCTCAAGTTTATTTTTCGCGGATTAACTGTTGACTTCCTAATTTTAGTTCATCCTATGTTAAAAAAAGGCAATTCCACTATCGAACAGAAAACGTATAAAAATCACATAAAACCAGATCGACTTCTTATTTTGTAGGCGGGTTTTATTTTTCAGGTTTCCCTTTTCTCCAGTTTTTTCTCCAGTTTTTTTCACTTTGTGTTAACTTCCTCAAAAGAAGAGTCAACCATAATTGTTCTAGAGGTTCAAACAACTTGAAGGCCATCTATTTTTTCTTTCAAATACGAAAGTTGCTATTTTTTTTCAAAAATTAGGTCAGTATATTTTTTTCTGTTCAATTACACTTTTTTCCTGTTCAATTGATCGTTGACAATTTTTTTTTCCAATTGTCTGTTTTTTCCAATTTTCTGTTGGCTTGGTTAAATAATGTGGCTCAACTCATTTTCAATGCCTGCTATCATAAGAATTCTGGAAAACGACTAAGGGAAGCTCGATGCGAGAAAATTGACACGGCAGTATTGAAGCCGACAAGAAACTCTCATTCACCATGTTACTAGAAAATGAAATTGAAAAAAAATGTGAAAAAAAAATCAAAATTGAAATAAATTGATTCAGTTTCGGACCAATTTTATTTGATTCGTTATTCAAACTCAGTCAGAAAACTTTGTGTATACATAAAACATAACTGTTATGATTGTTCAGATAGCTTTCTTCTTGCATTTAATTTCGAACGGAAAATGTTGTCAACAAAAAAAAACATATTCGCCGTGATTAAACTGAAATTCATACAAACTGTTTTCGCCATCGCCATTTATTTGCACACCTGTATTTTCCTTCAGTCGTTTTTTGCATATGATTGACGGAATGATTTGAGTTCGCGAACAAAATTGAAGCTACCTTTCAAATTGGCTGAAATTACGTTTTACACTAGCAGCTGTGTTGACATAACATTTTGGCAAACCAGCTGGGAATTTTTTATCAGAATTTTCCTTTAGTTTAATTTTCGTCCCAATTTTCAAAACCGGAGTTTTTAACGGCGTGATGTTAAATTGACAACGTATAATATACTTACAGTGCCATAAAATTGATGTCTTGGTTAGCAGATTTCAAGCTTGAATTGATTATAACATGGGTTCTGACAGTAGCCCACTGTGCATGGGGGGATCCGGGGGCGGATGAGAATCTACTGCTGATGTACGATGGTGCCCCCCATTTGGTGTCCAGCAGAAGCACCAACCTACAGTACCCATTGTACATAAATCCACCCTACATAACAGCATCCGTGGATGTCTTGAACACCTGCGGTCTTTACGAGTAAGTTCGTCTCCCCCACAAAAATCGGGCAATCTAAACAAACATTTTTCTTGTAAAATTTCGCCGATGGGGGCCGTGAATCGGTTTCAGTGTTCTTTCTACCTTTGCGAAAGCAAGTGACTAGTAATCAGGAACTAGAATTTTTGCCCTTCACAACTTTTGTTTCAAATTTTCAACTGGTTTTATTATTGAAACTTAACAACTTCCAGGTTTCTTCGCACTTGGCCTTGAGGAAACGCCGTCGCCTTTGCTTACTAAAGTTTGGGGTTGAAACCCGGCCGGACCATGTTTTTAAAATTCAATTATCTTGATTGTTATGTTTGACTAGAAACCTTGCTTGATAAAAACAAGTATTATGAAAATGTATGGGATTGGGTTTTATTTTAATTTTTGAGACGCGTTCGAAAATTTTTTCATATTTTACAAAAATTTTCATTTTTTCTCAAAAAAAATTCTACCATTTTTCAATAAAAGGATATCAATAGAAAGATGCCGCCTGTTCGTTTGTGTCCGTGCATTTTCTTCAAGTCTCTTTTGCTTTACTCTTTTGTCTCCAGCCTTCGAAAAAGTTGATTTCGTTTCAATTTCTTAATCCACATTTTTATTTTTTCTTTCATTTTCTCAGAAACTACCGTCCAAATTTGATATTTTGCTTTCAATGAATGAAAAAGTTAGGTTAATACTCGTCTGCATTAGCTACTACGCCCAAATTTTTCTACACATGAAGTTATGGCCCCGGAAATGTCCAATTTTTGATTTTTTACCGTTTTTTGAATCTTTGACTTTTCTCAAAAAAACCTTCCAAACCTGAGATTCTAGGTTCAACATAGATAAAATGTAGTGGTTAGCTCCCCTGCTTTAGCAGCTACTCACATTTTATTTCCTTAAAAAGTTATTGCTCTCGGAAAGTTTTGACTTTTTGACCGTTATTTTAAAATTTATGAATTTTCTCGAAACTACCCTCACACATCTGAGATTTTGGGTTCAATCTAAAAAAAGGGTTCAGGTTTCGTTCGGTAAGTTCCCTTGCATACGGACTATGCCCAGGTTATTTAGACACTACGTAAATGATTACCTGCGAAAGGCAAAATTTTACTCATTTCATTGGCTGCTTCAACCTTAGTACACGACATAAGGGGGACTATAGTTTCCGAGAAAGATTGTCGTTTTCCAAAAAAAAAAATCATATTTAGCTGCCCGGGGGATTTTTGATGCGGCAATGCTATAAGCCAACTGAGACAGTTTCCCGGGAATTCAGAATTTTTGTGCGTTTTATTTAATTTTTTTTTGCACTTTCAAACATCAGAACATTAGCGGAAAATATTCAGTGTTAAACCATTGGTGGTTTGCAATCGGATACGAGACCGAATTTTTCAAATTTTCGTAACTAGTAACAATTTCTCCCTTTTTTCTAGTAAACAAGATCCTTTAGTTGTTATTAAATAGTTTTTCCCCGTAAAATTTTTTTTTACAGCACTCATCTCCTGGGCTCGTTTATGTAATGGTCCTTTCTGTTTCAACAGACAAACTTTGAACATGTAAGCTTTTTAATTATCCAGCCTAATCGAATTTTTTTCTTAAATGTTGGTTGTAATTTTACCAACTCGATGTGTAAATTTTTTTTTTTTTTTTTTTTCAATTTTTTTTTGTATTTTTTTCGGTTAAATATGTTTCGGCTGGTTTCCTATCGGCTTAGTGGCCTCTTATTGCGTCGTTTGTTGACCGAAAATAGTTTCTGTGTGCATGTGTGTGTTCTGAGGGGAAGGGGGACTCAACATTTTAAAAATTAATTTAGAATTTTGATTTTTGGCGTGAGGGGTTCTAGCTCAGGCAGTGATACTTAGTTTCGATTTTATCTTTTTTCTAGTTTCGAGGAATTTTTTACGGCGTGAGGGGTTCTTGCTCAGGCAGTGATACTTAGTTTCGATTTTGTCTTTTTTTTCTAGTTTCGAGGAACTGCCCTTTGTGTGGACTCCCCTTGCATTCGACAACTTCACCTCAATCATATTTGATCTGAAGACTGCCCACAAAATACTGCAGATCAAACAGTTCATCTACCACAATTCCACCTCTACAGAGTCCAAACCTGCGAGTGACTTTGTGACTGACTTCAAATGCGGCTTCTCAGAGGTAAGATTGAGTATAATGGAACGGTTTTTATAGAGAGGCTGCTGAGAATGGTTTTTATAGACAGATTTCCCTTTTTAACTATTTCTGTCAGTTCCAACTTTTTGCTATTTACTATATATGGATTAATGCCAAATGCCAATATCTTTTCAATCAACGAATCTGAACGAAGTTAATTAACCTAAAACTGCTCTTTTTGACATCGGTTTTATCTTAGTACTGATTTCCTGACATAAAATTGTGTCCAAAAAAAATTAACCTAAAATGCTATCGTTTTTGACCAATTAAATTGCTCGAGGTAATCGATATTGCTAACTTTAGTTTTCGACTAATTAAATTGCTCAAGGTCACCGATATTGCCAACTATTTTTTGACCAATTAAATTGCTCGAGGTTACCGATATTGCCAACTATTGTTTTTGACCAATTAAATTGCTCGAGGTCACCAATATTGCCAACTATTGTTTTTGACCAATTAAATTGCTCAAGGTCACCGATATTGCCAACTATTTTTTGACCAATTAAATTGCTCGAGGTTACCGATATTGCCAACTATTGTTTTTGACCAATTAAATTGCTCAAGGTCACCGATATTGCCAACTATTTTTTGACCAATTAAATTGCTCGAGGTTACCGATATTGCCAACTATTGTTTTTGACCAATTAAATTGCTCGAGGTCACCGATTTTGCCAACTATAGTTTTTGCCAATTACATTGCTCGAGGTCAAGGATATTGCCAACAAGGCCACCGATAGTGCCACATGAACTGAGAGACGTCTCAGCTGACCTTCTGTAGTAAAAATGCAAATTGAGTTTCATAGCATAATTGTTCCGAATTTTAAAGATTTGCTCAATATTTGGTGTACAATTATTGGATACTGGACGTTTTTCTAAAAATTTGAGGCAGAAAACGCTTATTGTCAAAATAAATCAAAAGCTAGGTTGCTTTTGAAGCTGCTTACCGCTTTAAAATTAGCTATTTTGAAAATGTGTTTTATCCATTTTTTAAACCACAACAAACGCTTTTGCTTAGAAATTGGGAGCTCTCTCTGGAAGTTGGGCGTTCGAATTCCTCAGAGGGAAAAAATTTTTATTTTCCAAAGCTTATTTACTGAGTTCGTACTTCCTTGTATTTTAAGGCTCCCATTAGCCATTTTTACTTGTGTTTGTAAAGTGAAACTGGTTGTTTTTTTCTGATCACTGAAATGGGGGTTGAACTTTGTAATCTGTTTTGTTTTTCAGTTCGATCGGTACCAAACAACTACTGAAAAGCGCTCTCCAATTTCGATAATTTTTTTAAAAAATTTGTTTCAACTTTTGAAAAAATATGCTCGGGGTGTTTTTTTTATTCAGATCATTTTTCAGAGGACTTTTTCTCGGGTATCAATCCGTGGATGTTCGTGGGCACTGCCAAGTTTGCACATTTCCTTCTATAATAAGCTGACACGAGGCTAGCTAAAGTTCCAGGCTAGACCTGGATGTTCGTGGGCACTGCCAAGTTTGCACACCACTATAATAAGTTGACACGAGGCTAGCCATTTGCAGCATCGTTTTATACTTCGATGCTGCAAGTGGTATTGCTTCGATGCACATTGTTTACCCGTGGCGAATTTTCAGGCACTACAAATCGTTCCAAATTGGATTTAGGCAAGCCATTTGGTCTTTTTATTTCCATACTTGCCTCAACTTTGAACACTTAAAACTTGATGTTAATAGATTAAAATTCATAGTTTGCCATCACTATTTTATTAACCAAAACTATTCGAGACCAGTTAAGGGGCAGTCGGAATACTCAAGGCTTGGCCCTAACAGAGCAATCTTGATAATGTACAAGAAAGTTTTTAATCCAATTAAGAGTGAGTTGTTTAAGCTTGCGAGCAAACAGAAGCGTTAATTAAGCTGTTTGATGTTAGAAAAGATCTCATGAAAAATCCTTTCAATCATCAAAAAAAAATTGAAGGAGAAGTTTTGCAAAATTGGCCGCAGTTTAGGTTTATCGTTCTTGTAAATTTTTTTATTGAGCAATAACCTTGCCATAGTTCACTTAAAATGTTTTGAAAGCTCCGTGTTTCTTGCATTCAATGAAGCACAATCATCCAAAAAAAAAACAATTGAAATGTCTTCGGTTTGGTTACAAAATTTTTTAAAGCTTATATAATAGTCGTCCGATCGCCGCATGTGATCGGGACGAACTAGTGGCTCAAGGGTTCGTTTTTGTCGGGTTTGAGCTACCTCCAGAAGAAATTGCAGCGTGTGAAGTTTGATATTACAGTAAATTTGATTGTAAATAGGGTTACTTTTGGGATTCGAAAAAAAACCAAAGTTGACTCAGTTTGGAAAAAAATGATCCGTGGGGAAAATGTTTGAAAATGAGTCGAACTGTTTTAAAAATTGAAACAAATTTGGATGATTTTTTGTTCAGTGGAGGTCAAGTATAGTGTTCGTATAAAGCTTTTTTAGCATTGATTCGAATGTATGAAAAAAATAAAAAAAGTTGATATTAGGCCCGGATAAACTGGTGGGAGTTTGTAGATTTTCAGACTAAATTAAACAATTTGATTAGATTCATACAGTTTCGAAAGCAGGTGTCTTGTAATCGGAACCAGACTTTTTTCCCGTAAACAATTTTTGTTGTATATCTTACTTGCTTCTCTTACTTCATTATTGAAGCTTCAAAATTTTCATTTTCGTTCTTTCTTGGCCTAGGCAGTCGCTTCTGCACCCTGAGATTAGGGGTTCGAGTTCCGGCCGATTTTTTTTTAAATTAGCTATAAGCGTAATTGAAATTTTTCCGGTAAAAATTGATTTGTCGGATTTTCACCGAAATGTCTTGTTAGTTGCCACATCGAGAGTTTTGCTTGAGTTGTAAGCAACTCGCATGGTAGTTATAAGTGCAAGAAATGCAATTGTTGTTCAATGTAGTTTCGGGGGACTTGAAACTTGTTTCAATTTGTGTTATAAAATTGCTTTTTTTTGCTCAACTGGTGTCTGCTCGAAGGTTGCCGGCTTCATTGCCACATGACGGGTTTCGCTTGTGCTGTAAGGAACTTTCATTGCAGTTGCAATGAAATTTCTGTTTATTCTACTTTCAGGAGTACAGGAAGATTTTTAAATAAACTATATAAAATCTTCTTTTCGGCTCCATTTGTGTCTTCTCAATGATTGTGGGATTAGTTGCCTTATCACGGATTTTGCTTGTTGTGCTGGCAGCTTTCATCAAAAATGCTAAAACAAATATTGTTCAACGTAGTTTCAGGATTTTTAAAAAAAATTTTTAATTGATATTTTTTTCGTTCATTCAATAAATTATTAAATTTTTTTATGATTATCAATTTTTTTCTCAAATTTTATAATTTTTTTTTTCGGCTCAACTTGTGTCAGCTCAAAGATTGTCGGCTTTATTTCTTTTTCGTAAGTTTTGTTCTGCTGCTGTTTTAACATTCAAATATCTGGCCTCTTTGCTTAAAATGAACTTCCAATAAGACTTAAGAAAATTTAAATTTTGGTAGACCTAGTTTTTTCAGCATTTTTCATTTTCTTTTTATTTTTCTATTTTTTCTTAAAAAGGCGGTTGAATTATCTGAAACAATTTTTGAATAGCCTAAAACCCAAATAAACGGTAAGAAATCTTTGAAATTGTAGTAGAATTAAAATACATCACAAATATGAAACACAAAAACAAAAAATGAAAAATGCTGAAAAAAATAGGTCTACCAAAGTTTTATGTTATTTTTATGTTAATTTTTTTGTTTTATGTTTGTCATGTATTTTATTTCTACTACAATTTCTTACCGTTTATTTGGGCTTTAGGCTATTCAAAAACTTTTTCAGATAAACCAACCGCCTTTTTTAGAAAAATAAAAAGAAAATTTGTTTAAAAATTGAATAAAAAATGAAGAAACAACGACATTGATTCAACCCCTTGCCGACCCAAAGGGTCCCCCTTGGTACTTTTCAAGAAATCCATTTTCGGCCGACTGACCCTAAGCTTTTTGTAAAGGCGCCCTTGGCTAATATACTAATTTTGAGGGGGGAGCGCGCGCCGAAAAAACGCGATTTTTTGGTCAAAATTTTCCAAAAAATTGCCTAAAACTTCTTTTTTGGACAGTTTTTCAAATTTTTGCTTGCGGCGCAGAAAGAAAATTTGGCCAAAACAGGGACTAAACAGTGCTTAGGGAGATCTAAAAAAGGTCGTTAAATTGAAATTCCGCTGCTGTTCAAATTTTCAATTTCCGAGTGCTCCCCTTTTTATGTTTCGCTTCAAATGCGCGTTAAAAAAAAATAGAATTTTTACACAAAAATTAGAAGTCGCATAATATCAGCACAGGTTGGTCGATTAAAAATTATCGAAAAGCTTGTTTTAAAGAAAATGTGCTCAAAAAACTAAATTTAAATTGTTTGTGCAGAGTCGAATCATCTTCGGGTCGTATCCCGACAAATATGAAGAGTTCAACTGCGGCTGTTTGTGGAACCCGCCAGATGGGACAACAATCAACGCCCGCTTCATTCTGATCCAACCCGAACCCTCCCTTCCTTCAAGTGACGTCATAAACATCGCCAGTGCCTTCATACCCTATGTCGAGAAGCTCCCGAGTGTTCCTAGAATCGCGTACCACGAGATCAGTCGATTCTACTTTGGGTTCCAAGCTCGGGTCGGAGTGAAAATATTCCAAGACAGTCAGGCTAATTGCGGACCTTCAATGGAGGTACAAGTGTCGAGAAACGGAAGAGTTTTAGTGGAGAGCTCGACGAATATTGTTGGAATGGAACACGCTGTTCATTTGCTCTGGGAAACTTTGGAGGAATATGAAAAGTGTGCTTTCACCTTCCAAATTGAGGCTTTTCAGTACAGCTACAACGACGTATATTCTTTCGCAGTGGATGGATACAGCTTCACTGAGAAACTTGAGGTTTGATTTATGCTGGGCTTAAATCTTAATGATCCGAATATGGAAAATGGGGAGGAACTTTGAATTCGGATGTTTTAGTTTTTTTTAACTTTTTTTTCTATTTTTTTGTTTTCCTGTTCCACGCAAAATCAGTTACCGCTATCAGATATATCATATCAGAGCCTTATTAGTCATGACTCGAACTACTTTAAAAATTTTGAAAAATTTTTTCACTGTCGAGAAAAAAATAGTTTGAAATTTTTGATTTTTCGTCTAATTTCGAGCTAATAAGGTGAGCATGCAGGCTTACAATAGCGTTTTCATACTTTATTTAGGCTGTGAGAACCTAAATTTACTCGAGTAAAGTTAGTTTTTGGAGTTTGTTTGAGCCATTATGGGAATCAAAAACTTCAAAAATTTGAAAAAAAAAGTTGCAAAAATTAATTGAAAAACTTTTTGAAATTTGGTTGTTTTTCTTACATTTTTTTTCGTTTTTCTGTTCATTTTTTCAAAGAAAAAAACTGCTTCTCAATGGCTTTTTTACTATGGTTTTCGAATATGCCTAAATTTTGTTTTTTCATTTGGATCTTTTTATCACCCCACGCAGAAAAGAAAATTGAAACACGGCGTTATTTTGAAAAAAAATGTTTGGTATTTTTTCTAAGTCTACGGTCGGAAGATTCTGCGCTACTTGTTGTACCAAGGAGCTAGTTGGTTTTGTTTGAAATGAAATAAAAATGGACGTCGATATTTAACTTGACCGTCTAGAAAAAAATTTCTACAGTTGAAAATCTTCAGGAAATTAGTTTTTCCTTGTTTCAATTTTAACTAATAATCCTTCGCCTTTTGATATTCTTATTTAGGGCAATTGGACCATCAATTAGATTTCATTTAAGACAAATCACTCATCGACCAGTTCTGTTTAGATTCTACAAGACCCAGGAGAGCCGGACTACTTTTACATTCAACTGAACGAGGGTAACTTTTTCGTCACGATTACGTCATACAGCTCCGACAACTCGGATCCAATCGGCTCTCTCGACTCGGTCAAATCGGCATGTCTAGCCGAGAAGGGAGCGGATGTCCTGAGCAAATACTTTTTCAGTGTTTTTCAAGCGGGAGGCACAAACTACTTGCTTCAGTCTTTAGTTCACAAGACGCTGGGGACCAAAATAGGCGATGACGTCAGTGGTAGTGTCTTTGTATTTCTCAAAGATGAAGTGATTTTGTGGTGTGCGCATATCGACCCAGCGACTGGAGTTTTTGACGTGTATGAATGTTCTGGTCAGTCAGTTGCCGGCGTCTTTTGTTACTTTTACGAAGCCGAAGTGAATGCCATTCCAATTTTGCAAGACTCTTGCGCGGTTCAAGAGGAAGGAGCGAAAGCTATTGTCAGCTTCACAGCCAGGCCTTTAATAATCGGATCTCTAGTGCAACGTGAGATAACGTGCGACGGTTTTGATTCTTGGGGCGAATCTCTTAGCGGAAAGTTGAGACAGTTCACTCTTTCACAGGGCGACACGATTCATTACTCGATAGAAGTTCGCATAGACGAGGAGCTTGTGGAAATCAATTGCTACTGTGGTCGTCGAAAAAACGACAGGATCTACACTCCCACAACAGGTGTTCTGAACTTGCCCTTGAACTTGAACTCTGACATCGTAATAACCAGTCCTCCGCTTTACAGTGGAATTGCATATTTCTTAGAATCAGACTTTGGAGGTCCGTATGAAATAGTGGTCGAAACATCAGGATACCTGATCGGAAGGTTCGGATACAGGTTTCAACCAGCGTCTGGCGAATGGAGCAGAAAATTCGAAGACGAAGATGCCATCAGTACATCTAAGGAGTATGTTTGTTCGGGCTTCAATCTTATGGTTAAAGCGACCGGCAAGAAGCCTTTCAGCTATCTGGCTCCCACAGACTCGGGACTGTTTTGGTTTTCGATAACAGCCGGAGGTGAAGACAAGGAACTGATAACTGAGTTTGTCCACCCATTTGGGATCCACTGTGGAACTACTTGTGTCGACAATGTGATGCCTGGTTCCAGTGTTAGAGTTTGGTGCACGATTAAGCATCATCTTCTGGTTGCTTCTGAACATTTCGAAGTAGAACCAGAAAGCCAACCTTTTCATTTGAGGTTCTGGAAAAGCGAGTACCACTCCGACATTCCAGATTACAACCGGTTGAATCCATGTGAATACAAGAATCAAGTTGAAACTCCTTTGGTGTACTCGCCTATTCTAGGAGATTTGTTAACGTTTTCCATTTTTCTCCGAACTGCGAACGTTTCCTTTATTCTCTACAGTGCGCAAGAATGGAACGTTGGAACATATTATTTGGAAGTTTCGACTGCCAATAAATCGTTGTGTTACTATTTTGGACCTTCCAAAATTGGCACCGACTGCACCGGTAGAATTATTCCGGTTACTTTCGATGACGTAAACAGCTGTTCGCGAGATAGTAACGATCAATTTAAGTTGTTCAGAATAACGCTGAACCAAAATGTCGGCAGAGTCTATTTACCCGAAGAAAGTTACTCTAACAATTCACGCGCGCTTTACCTGGGAGACGGCGCGCCGTACCTCGACAACAACGACTACCGCTACTTCTACAAAATAGTGATGCACGCTAGTGATGCTAGGCCTGAAGAAGTTTGCGCATCTGAAGGCGGGGAATATGTTGTGAATGGATTTGACCCCGTTATAAACAGTATTATTGATGATGATGACGGAAAAGCTGTAGCCTATCAGAATTTTGACCTGAACTTATTCTGGCTGGCTCTAACATGCAACGCGTATTTACATTACACAGCTAATCCCCAACCTTCAGACCCGAAATCGATCTTTTTCACTGTTCGAAAAAAGGAAATTGTGTATGAAAGCAAAACTGTTCAGTTCTTTAGCGGTCAATTTTTTAAAGACCCAGATACCGATGATGGACCCAAAGGTGCTCTGTGTAAATTCAGACGGGGTGTTTTGTGGAACCTCTACCAAGCGCCAACGGAGTGTATGTATCGACCTTTGGACCTCAAAATTGGGATGAAACAAACAATATATCCTGTGATTCATGGCGAGATTGGAGTGGACATCGAATGTCAGGCGTTACCGCATGGTTCTTACATCAACCAATCATACAGTGATGTAATGCCTCTTAGTTTTGTAGAATATAGCATCCCGTATCCTGAAGAAAGAGATGTGAACGCATTCCGTTGTATTCAAAAAACGTCTGGAGGCTTAAGATACCAGCCAGTTAGCTGGTTCGATTTCACTTTCAACAGTTTGCCAGTTGAATTGATAACGGATGCTGAAATTGAGCCTCTGGATTATTGGTGTTGGGACGGCAATGTTACTATGAAACAACCATGCTACGGTCGGAATGTAGCATTACGTGCGTGTCTTGAAGCAAACCCGTTCGGATCCTGCAACTGGGTTCGACTGCATGCCTTCGATAGTGACTCACCGCTGGTTCAGGGGGAAAAGGGCATCACTTGGTATGATGAACTAGACGAAAACCCACAATGTACAACTACACGACGTTGTTTCTACATCAACTTCAGTCCTCTGGATGCCTTTAAACATAATGGCATGTATTACTTAAATTGTTCTGACGGATTAGAAGGAACGGTAGCCGAAACAACCTTGCGCCGACAGACCAGATTTTTCAAGATCACGGGTCATCAGTCAGGTCCAGTGGGGGACTACTCATTTGATTATGCGGTCATTTGCGGGGAAGAAAGAGGTCAAGTTGTAGGTCGAATTCCCATGTATGGTTCGAACATAGTCGCAACTGTTTCTTGTACAGGATCGGGTAATGAAAATATTATCGCTGAAACTATCCCATATGACACTGGAGTTTCATTGGTCCAGTTCGAACTCCCGAACGCCGACAAAGATGTAGAATGCATAATGACGAGTACAAACAGTTTTGCCCCCGAGAACCCTTTCGTGCTTGCAGACTCGGTTAAAAACCACCAAATTTGGTCACGTTTGGAGATAGTTGAAACAGATCGCAACGCGGATACTGTTTCGATCTGCTGCGAAGCATGCGCTCTGAATGTAAACCCACGGAACGTTGAGTTGGTTTGCTACAAGTTAAGTGACAATCTTATGATTCTTTATAACCACAACACCACTTACGAATACGATGATACGAAATATGTAGCGAAACGTTGCGTTGAAGTTCCCCGGGAGTTCGGCGACGCTAAATGTAGATGTAAGCTCTTCAACAGCGTGCGAAGCACTTTTACTATTTACAAAAATGGCGACGTAGAAATGGTCACAGACACACCTGACGCGTTTGAAGTGATGGCACAACCTGCGAATATTTCGGACTCGTACGTTACTCTAAAACCTGATCAAGACTCTGATATTCCTGCTACGACAACAAGAGATCCAAACTTGAACAACAACGAACCAGTTTTGTCGCCAGACGATAGATTTATAAATATTTATTTGAACAACATCCTAGGGGTATCATTGTACGGCGAAGCTATTGAAGACGGAATGTTGAAAGCCACTTTTCTTGGCATAAACAGACTAATCGGCGACGAACTGACGGAAGAAAGAGCAGTTGAAATCTTGGCGATGTTCAAACAAATCCCCAACGTTGCGTAAGTCGAAAACATCAAGCTTGTTGTTCTCGGGTGTTTTTTCGTACAAAATGAGACCTCAAATAAATGTAAAACAGGGTTGAGTGATGTATGAATTTACAGCCATCTGAGCCCTGATCTCGATGAAAAAAAAAACAAATTTATGAAGTATAAGTGTCGTGAAAAACGGGTCAAATTTTTTGGTCGGATTTTCTGACTTGTTTTGTGAGCCTTCTTTTAATTTCAGAATTTAGTAATTTTTTTTGAAAAGAGAAAAATATGAGATCGTTTTTATAGCCTCATCTCAACTCTCGAAAACCCGACAACCAACGACCTCAAAGATTTGACGACGAGTGTTGGCGACATATCTCTCGACTTCTTCGAGACAGTTGTGTCTCGCTGCGATGCTCTAAAAAGCAACGAGTTTGCAATGTTAGATCAAATCAACGCCTTCGAAAACTACATTCATTGGCTGATGAAATGGAGCTTGGAAGGATTCGATATCTTCATGGAGACCCAATACACGACTCTGAAGGCCATTCATTTGGACTCTGTTCAAGCTTCCACAAATACTCCTGAACAGTTTAAAATAAAACACGTGGATTTGCATGGTGTTACGAGACATACTATTCAAGGTATTTCAAAATTGTAGACCATAAAAAATTTTTTCTGTTATTTCCGAACCCACCTGTGTTTTTCATCAGTGAAATATTTCGTTCACGTTATAGAACTGCTAAAATTTGACCAAGTTAAGTAGTTTGGCATTTTTAATACACTGACTGATTGCAAAAAAACGTGGCTTCACATACAACCTTTTGAAACCAAAGTTTGCACGGTACAATTGATGTTTTCATCTCGTCTAAAGGTGGGGACGGCAGATAAACGCAGAAATTTTATCTACAATTGAAGAACAATTCGAAGCCCTTATCATAAATTGTTAACAACAAACAGTTTTTATACGGCTTGCTGTTTTTTGATAAGAAGGTAGCAGCTGTTGTACTATCAATTGCTCCAACTATGACCTGTTTTCTGATTAATCCGAGAATTAAGTGTGACACCATATTAAAACGCTTTAATTAGGCCGTGTTGTGGCATCCAAAAAAAATCAAAAAATTGTCTCAGCTTCGAGAAAAATTGGTCTGAATATTATCGGTTTTCATACTATATAAGACGGAAATTGTTGGGAGGCTTAACTCCCCTTTTGATTCTTAAACATTTTTTAAATTATAAAATTTCAGTTATTATAACCATGGAGTGGTAAAAAAATCCTCAAGAAAAATTTAAAAAAGTTACTTTCTATGCCCTTAATTTGGTATAAAAACAGTCAGCAAAAGCATATAATTTTGCTTTATATTGCTTCGAAAAACAATCAAAATTTTGAAAAGGACCATAAATTGGAATTTGCCAATTTTGTTTATACCCGGAAAGTACGGATGAAAACTTGGAAAAGTGTTAGAATATAAAAGTGTTCATCAGACGAAAATTGAAAATTTCTTTACTTGCTTTTTGTGTCGGATTTCACAACGAAAGTAAGGGAATATTTGTGCTCGGGGTGAGTTTTTTCTTCAAACAAATTTCGACTTTTTTACTAGCCATTTTTGACGGGCTTTTTTTGAATCATTCGAAAGGTATTGATGCCCTGCGTGTCTGTACAAAACAGTCCAATGCAAAACAGTCCGAAAAATCATAGCAAAGTGCAAAAAATAGTCCCATACAAAACATTCCCAAAATTAGTCCAAAAAACAGTCCAAAAAAACAGTCTCATTGATCGAAATTATAATTGTTCCAGAGCTGATAAATAAATTTATTCCAATTAATCCGGACAACAATAGGTTGTACAGCAGAGAAATTAGAACAACCTAGATAACAGCAGCGGCCACTCATAAAAAGCAATAATATGTGAAACATTAAAGTTAACGCAATTAAAAAAACGCGAAAAGTGGCAGGTTGTTCAAGTTGTTTCTTTTGCGAACACTTGGCAACACTCAATAGAAACGAAATTCACTTACTATCGATGGAAATCATACTTACAAACAAAGTTTCTGAGTTACTGATTTTTGAAGGGTGTGCTTATTTCAAACACCGAACCCTGGCAGACAACTCCCTTTCCTGGCATTGCGCAAAAACTAGTTGCAATGGCCGTGTGCGTACAAAAGAGGACTCCGTTCAGATCGTTAAAGATCACTCTCACTTCCCCAATCCAGCTGACATCGAAAAACGTAAGTTCAGAAAAACAATTGAAGATGTGATGTGAATGTGATGTGAATAGAGAAACAGCTGTTCATTTACCTAGTTGTTCTGCTAATCAGTAAGCTGTAAATAGAGTTCGACGCGAAAAAAGACCAAAGATGGCAGAGTCAACTTCGCTGACTGGCTTTGAACTACCACTGGCTTTACAGAAAACTCACAATGGAGAGCAGTTCCTTCTTCGCGGTTCTCGTCCACAAGATGAAAATGGGGTTATTGTGTTCGCCACGTTACCTGGGTAAGACCTGCTTTCCTAATCGGATGGTTGGTTCTGTGATGGAACGTTTTCGACTGCTCCCAATGTTTACTATCAAGTTTATACAATACACGCTTCTGTTGAAGGATGCCTTATTCCTACTGTTTACGCTCTGCTACCAAACAAAAAGGATCAAAATTTTTTGTTGCCTTCTCAGTATTCTAAATGTTGATACCCAAAATGGGTCACAATTGATTTTGAAGTAGCTGTGCAAAACTCAATAATAGCTACCCATCAGAGTGCTCAAAAGCAGTTTTGTTTTTTCCATATGATTCAAAGCGTCTGGCGACATGTTCAGTCGTCAGGCAAAATTCACAATTACAACAATGATTTTAATTTTTGCGAACTTATTAGAATGCTTTTCGCAACAGAATTTCTTCCCGTAGAGGACGACCTCACTGCTTTCGAGCTTCTGCAAGGTTTGGCATCTGAAAAAATTCAACCGATTTCCAATTAATTTGAGGACTCATTTATTGGTTGACTGACTTCTCAAGGACGACAGAAGCCCAGATTTGGTATGGAGCAATGGAGTTGCCATTAAAGAGAGAAAAATGAGCTTCCCCGCACCAACAACGCTGTAGAAGGTTGGAGCAGCAACTTCGTGAAACTGGTCAACAGTAAGCATCCTTAATTTCACAAATTGATCGAGAAGTTCCAGGACGAGCAACAAAATGCGGAAATACAGTGAGAAAAAATGTGCCCAGGGCAAAAAATAGCCAGACCCAAAAAAGCTAAATACCAAACTCTCGACAAAAACGTAATCACTAAGATTAGGTCATATCAACCCAACTATACCATTGGGTTTTTGAAAGGAGGTAGTTATAATTTTAAATTCTAAACAGAAGTTTCTGTTGTTTTCAATTTTCACATATATTCCACCTTGCCAAGCATTAAAACTTTTTCCAAGTTCATCTTTTTTCCTTGATGTTTCAAAATTGAGCTAGAGTCGAATTGAAACCGGCGAAAAATTGAAACATACATGGTGTTGATTTTTGTGTTCTCCCCGCCCAACCCTCTAAGGTTGACCCTAGATATACCCGTTATCATATTTACCCGAATTTTAACTTTTTTGGGAAAATTGGACAGTTTTTGCGGGGATTCGATCTTTTGAGTAACGCTTTAACCACTATAACATGAGGCCTTTGATTTTGATTCGAATTATCGTTCCAACATTGACTCTTTGACCTTTAATTACGCCCATGTTTGAGTTTTCAAAGCGTAGATCAGATCTGTGGGCGCTAAAAGATCAAGGTCAAGAAATTCAAATGGTTTTGGTCTGTTTTGTATGGAACTTGTTTTAGAACTTAATTTTTGATGTTTCGAACTCTTTTGTATGGGACTATTTTGTATATGCACCTTGTCCTGAGCCTAAATTTGAAAAGTCATTTCACCTGTGAATATTTTTTTAAAAAAATATTGGGGTTTAAAGATTGTCATTCAATTACCAGGAGAGGATGCCGCTTCATGCTGTGAATGAATCGTAAAATAAAATTTTATTCACGCAGTTACTGTTTACATACTATTAATGTCTAACTGTAGCTTAGCTAGGTGAACTTGACCAAATTTATCGGTCAAAAAACGGTGCTTTATGTTCATTAGTTTTTTGTCTTAGTTTACTTTGTGAAGTTAGTTAAAAGTTGATCTGTGACGTCAAACAGGGTAAATTTTGATTAATTAACTAAACGCTGATTTCGGCTAATTGGACTTTTTGATTATTTATATTTATTTGCTGAAATGAGTTGAAAGTTGATTGCTGATGTAAAAAAGAGCAGTTTTAGATTAATTAACTCTAGATCAGATTAACAACCGACCAAACCGATATTAAAAAGGTTTAAAGTGTAGAAAAGTGTAAGTACATAAAAGAGTTCATTAGGCGACAATTGAAAAATTCTGTATTGCCGTTTTGGTCAATTTGGGACAATTAACGCGATATATATTTCGCGCTATTAACGCGTAAGCGGAGATTTAATCCGTCTTAGAAACCGTTCCAAATTGGTTGAAGGAAGCTTATTTGCCATAATTGATTTGTTACTAGGCACTAAATTTATCACTTTGAATTTTGTATGGCGTGTGGGGGGATGATTTTCACTAAAACTATCAAATTAAAAAAAATTTCATTCTACTTTATTAGATTTTAATTTTCCATGTTATTACTGCTCCCTAGACCTTAAAAGGCAGTCGGAACATTCAGGGCTTCGCCCTGATACGAGCAGTCTTGTTTCTTATTTGTTGGTCACCAAAAACTCACTTTTGCGACCAAAAAATTAATTGTCTCCGCTGCCTGATTATAGCTATATCATTCTTGCAGTGTTTCACATAAAAATTAGAAATAAATTAGCAAAAAAACTCTGAACGAAAAAAATCAAAAGAAATGGTACCTTTTTCAAATATTTTTTTGTTCGATTCTCGAACATTTTTCTGTTTTTTCTTCAATCAGTTTGGTCGAACAATATGTACGACTTGCAGAGAAACCGGCCGGCTATTCTCATTTTAGAGGGTTTCATCTACACAGAAAACGTCACTTCTCAAATAGAGGCAGGTTACACAATAGTGATGTTACTACTTAACCGACAGATAACTCAGTCGAAACAAAGGAAAGCGTCTCTTCCAGTGTCCACTCCGCTGGGAGTCCATAACAGATTCAGAATGAACTCTAAGTTCACGAAGCGAGTGTCCGATTTGTTCGTGGCTAGTTTGTCCACGCCTAACTTGACAGTTGTTCATTCTATCGGAGCTCAGTTCGCTCTCAATTACCACGAGAGAGTGCCCCTTCATGTTGAGGAAGGCTAGTAAAATTTTATTCACGCAAGGTTTGTATAATTTTATTCTTTGGCCGAATTGTCTGGACGCGGTTTTTTTACATTTAAATCCAAACTGTTGCTTAGACTGGTGACCTTGACCAAATTTATCGGTCAAAAAACGGTGCTTTTATGTTCATTAGATTTTTTTAACTTAATTTTACCTTGTGAAGTGAGTTAAAATTTGATATGTGACGTCAAACAGAGCAAATTTTGATTAATTAACTAAACGCTGATTTCAGACTAATTGGATTTTTTGATAATTTAAAATTAACTTGCTGAAATGAGTTAAAAGTTGATTACTGACGTCAAAAAGAGCAGTTTTAGATTAATTAACTAACTTTAGATAAGATTAACAACTGACCAAAAAGGATATTACGAACCTCATTTCGAAGATACCTGAAAGACCTATAGCTTATTGGAGCGTATCTTTCATCACATAAATCAAAGTCGGCTGAAACGTCAAAAATAATTTTAAATGAGTTCCTATTTAGTGAAATTTTCTCAGTCATAATTAAGTGTTTCCGCTGAAAGAGATCTATAGTTCATTAATAGATGAACGTTATAAACCATCAAAGTTTGAATTCAGCAGCCAATGATTTGCCTCCAAATGAATCATGAAGGAAATTGTTTTTCAAATTCAAAAAGTGTATACTTGTGATTATAAATAAATGACGAAAGAATTCAAAATTATTTGTATTTTTTAACTGTTTCAACTGTTCAAAAATTTTATTGTAATTGCGGTCTAGGGGACTTAAAGTTTGCAATACATCAGTAATTTTTCTAAAGGTGCCTTAAATGTCAACTAATTTTAGGTGAGAGCGCGCACCGACATAAAGCCCTATTTTTGGTGAAACCTTCCTAACGTCGTTTTTGGCTAATTTTTAAAAATTCGTCTGCAGTGCAAAAGCGTCAATTTCACTCTAGAATTAAACACTATGCTTGCTGCTCTGATTTCAGAAGAAACTGACGGAATATATTTATTTTCAAAAAAATTTCGAAAATTTTCAAAATTTTTGACGACCTTTTTGGGGGGGTGGATTTTCAAAAATTTTTCGAAAAGTTTGACGACCTTTTTCTTATCGATTTTCCGAGCTCTGCCAAAGCAGTAAAAAGACCCTGTTATGGCCAAAATTTCGGCAAATTTTTGAAAAAACAGTTGATATTTCTAGGATTGTACACTACTCGGACTAGTTCGCACTGTGCCTTCTTCAACGAGGAAAGCCAGAGATTCAACATGATGAAGGATGAAGAGGCAGTGGTTTATATGGAGGCCACCCGAGCCATCTGCAAGTCCCCACACACCACCGTCTTCTCAGTTCTCACCCTTGTAGACCAACAAAAGGATGACCCAGTTGTACTGGTGAGAAACATGTATAAGCAGCATGTTCGGATCTCTGAAACTATATCCCCTTTTGGCACTAAGTAACGAATTGCCATCTATATAAATAAATAGTTCAATTGTTAGGAGTATATGAACTTTTTACCTAGAAACGAATCTCCCCTTTTTGCAAAAAATGGGAAATAGTTTAAAAAATATATTATTTCCCTTCCCCTCCCCCCCCTTGAATTGCAGTTTTGAAGAATTGTTTTAACATTGCTACTATGCTGTGAGTTTTTACATGGCGAACAAACAAATTATTTGGAAGAAGATTGTTGTTCCGACATTTGAAGAAAGTGAGGAATATATATGCTTGGGGTGGGTTTTTTTTATTCAGACCAAAATTACAAAAGTTAACTGCGAATGAGTATCGATCCGGAAATCTTCGGCTTGCCGAGCGAGTATGCTTGTTTCTTTATTCTTTTACATCTTAACATCCAGTATTTAACCGTTTGTCCCATGCAAAACAGCAATGAAAGGAAGTTTGAAATTAGTGAGAAATGGAAAAAAGCCAACTAAAAACTCTACTGAGATATTTTTTTACCCTAGACAAAAAATGGGTCTTTTTGGTTATACGACGCAAAAAGTCTTTTTTTTGCCAGGGACGGATTTAGGTGAAAGGGGGGGGGCGGCGGGGCGGACGTTCCTTTTCCTTTAGGGATTCGACCCCCTGCCGACCCAAAGGTTCCCTTTTTAAACTATTTTGAGATATACATATTTGATAACTGACCCTAAAATTTTTCTAAGTGCGCCTTTAGCGCCAATATATACTAATTTTGAGGGAAGAGCGCGCGCCAAAAAACGCAAGTTTTTGGTCAAAATTTTCCATTAAGTGCCTAAAAACGCCTTTTTTGGCCTGTTTTCAAATTTTTTCCTGCGGCCCAAAACAGGGTCTCCTTAGTGCTTTGGGAGAGTTCGGAGAGCTTAGAGTTTTAAAATCCGCCCTCCCCTCGAGAAAATCCTAGATTTTCCCCTGCTTTTTGCCATCTTGATGGTTTGACCATGACGCTAGAAATTGATTAAAATTCAGTCTAGTTTGGTCATTGTTGGTTTTTCTTTTGCCATTTCCAAGTATACTGTTTTTTATTTTTCTCTGCGCTATAAACAATTGATTATTCGTTTCTGACGGTTTCTTCTGTTTCGAAATTTCATTTTTTTTACAGAGGTGCATGATAGTCTTTCAAGTTTATTATACTTGTTGCAATTGAGTTTATTTTTTTTATCAACCTGATTATTTGGATTTTCTACTTTAAAATCAAAAAAAAGTTTTTATAGAATTTTCTCGTTTTTTTAATTGCACTAATTGATGAAAATGTTTTTCCCCACTTTCCCATTTTCCGAACTATCAGTTAAATCTTTTGCAATGAGTTATTGCATCAAATCTCGAAATCGCTTTCTACTAATCTTCTTGTAGAAAAATTTCATTTACCCATGCTTATTTTGCTCGTCTTTGTAACCATGTTGTCTGCTCACAAACTGACCACACAAGCCTAAGATACAATTTAACGGTGCACAAGGTAGTTTTATCTGTTTTGTTTTTCAATATGATAATTTGAGGCCCTCTATTCCGAAAAAGAAGAATGATAAGAACAAACGTAAGTTATTTTCTGGAAAGGCTGATTTGCCCAGATTATTGCCAACCACTTTGGAAAAATCAAACCAAACAAGAGAAAAGTGGGCTCCTATACAAAAACAATGTGTACACAAAATTCATAATCTATTATCTATATAGTGGAATTGTTTTGTAGATTTATGTTACTTTTGCTTTTTTCAGCCTTTTGGTGTCTTTCAGAATCGATGACTATATCGTTGCGCTATTTGTGGAAAACAATTCAATTTTTGAAAGTATCAAACGAGCGTAACATAATATTCCCGAGAATTAAGCCAATTTTTTGCCAAAGCTAGGTTGCTTCTGAGAAACTTTTTGATGACTGTGCTGTGAAAGAACACTATTAAAAGTACACTTTTGCTAAAACTACGAATGATACGACGGTGTGTTACAACTTTTTCAACAATATATCATTTTTGTTGCGTCTGAATAATTGATAAAGCTCTTTAAGCAACTCATCCTCTTAAATTTTGTTCCTATTCAGAATTTTTTCCTGCTTCATCATCGCCCTGAGAGATTCCGTATTTTTAAAACAGATAGATTTCATAACATCTTTTCAAAATTTGATAGATTTCATAACACCTCTAAATAAACAATACTTGTGTTACCAAAAAACTAAGATTCTGCTGAAAATTACTGGTATCATTTTTGATAGATTATTTTGAAGCAATTGCGTCACATGAACAAGAACTTTTGGGTAAAATTTTTTGGTAATTGTTGAAATATTTTACCGTATAAACTCCTCTTTTCATCAGCAAAAAATTATGTTTGGAATTTTTCAAGCTCTTTTGGCATATCGATGAAAAAAGTTTGACATTTTGGCGTTCCTAGAACCGAACGATGAGATACACTAGAATTGAATTCCGTCTTTGTAGAGAATTTTGTTCCATTTTTTACAGAATGATGTCTGTTTTGCATTTATCTCACTTCTAGTTAGAAAAGCACTGCGAAAACCGAATGATTCAAAAGTTTTTTAAAACAAATCATGACTGAGCGTATCAGAGCGTATCAGGTCAATTGAAAATTTTTTAAAGCCGTTTGACGCTTGTCGAGTAGGTCCTAATAAAATAAATTTAATAAAGTTAATCAAAGTATTAACGGATGAACTTTTAGGTTGTCGCAAAACTGATCCAAAAAAAATACTTTTTTGTTAAGGAGAGAAAACGGCATTTTTTTCAAATTTTTCAAGACTACTTGAAAAGAAGATATGACTAAAGTTACTGGGGTTGTAAGAGTCCTCGTTTTGGAAAATGACGATAAATTTTGCTACTTCAAGCCGGTTGGTATAAAAGCGTTCAGGAATGTACTCATTGAAAAAATTGCTTAGCTGTCCGCATTTGTTTTGGTGGTTAGTTTTTCATTATTTTTTTCTTATTCCATCCTAACCAGTGGTTTACTGATTTTCCAAGTACCTACAAGCTTAAACAGTTTTGAGGGCTTATAAAGATTTAGTTCAAAAGTTTTTCCATTGTAGGAAAAATTCAAATGTATTCTGTTTATTTATGTTATCTTCAAGATTCGAGCTAAATGTAGAAATTTGCTGAAAATGTCTAAATCAAAGATTTTTGGATTCAGTTTTTGACTCACAGGTTCTGAAACATTGCAAATAAGCTATAGTCAGGAACGTTTTTTTTTGTTTGTCGGTTTATTTTGTTTTGAGATTTTATTTTAGTCAGAGATGCTTCATAACCTACCAAGTTAACTTTGGTATTTGTGCTAATTGATTCTAAAACTGTATCAACATGTTTCGTGTAATTGATAAGTGAGAACCTTTGCACAATATATATATATATATATATATATATATATATATATATATATATATATATATATATATATTTATAATTTCAAAATTCCGCTATTTGGATAAAGAAATCTTTTTTTCCCAGTTTTTGAACTATCACTAATATCTATTTTAATTCTTTTTTAAATCCTTTTTATCTATGCTTATTTTGCTTGTCTGTGAGATTATATTTTTTATACTATTTTTTCTGCTGGCAAACTAACCTCAGAAGTCGTGTGATATAACTTAGAGGCAAACAAAAAACTTTCGAACGTTTTAGATCATGTATCCGGAAAAAAAGAAAATGTTACAAAAAGAATCATATTTTTTCTCTGTAGGCTGTTTAGAATTCATTTTAATCTTGAAGAATATGTTTTCGTAAAGGTGGTAATTTTGCTTGTTTTTCTTTCTTTAGACATCTTTTAGAATCAAGTAGACTCTAGCTGAGAGATTCCGTTGTTCTTGAACCAGTTAGATCCCATAACCTAATGAAAAATTGTGTATTTCTTCTGGATGGACTATGTTTGTGTTACCAGAAACCAGAATTCTGTAGGATTTTACTGATGAAGCTTTTGGGGTATAAATTTAAGGCAATTGAGTTTTCAAAAAATGCAATCAAGCATTACCTACTTTTTGAGATTCTAGCCAATTGTTTTGAAATTGTTGAAAAGAGTTTCCGTTTAAGTCATTTTGACATCAGCAAAAAGTAAATTTTCTGAATTTTGGCGTATCGCTGATAAATGTATAAAATATTAGCTTTCCTGGAGCCCAACGTCAAATAAACCAAATTTAAAAACCAATTTCTTGGAGCAAATTATTGTTGTTATTACAAACTGATGTCTGTTTTCTAGATACCTAACTTCTAGGTAGAAACAGGTCGCGAAAACTGAAATATTTGCAGAAAAGTTTTGCAGAAGCAAGTCATGAGAAAGCGTATCAAAGGCTTTCTTGAGGTGAATGAAAAATGCCTAAGCCGTTTGTAGCTTGTCGAGGACGTTTTTTGAATTTATTTAGTTAATTATGTAAAGCATCAATGCACGATTTTTGAGATCGACACAAACACGTTTATCAGAAAGATATTTTTTTTGAATAAAAAGAACAGGCGTCTTTTGTTTTTTTCTATCCAAACTTTAGAGAACGTATTTAAAAAATTGATCGGCCCATTAAGATTGGGAAATAAGAGAGGATAAATTTTGCTGGAAAAACTGTTCAGAAATGCTTTTTATGAAAAAAAAATTTGGATTTTTTATTTTAAAAAAGTTATTGATTTTTTCAAGTACTTAAAAACTTTGACAATTTCTTAGGTTTGAACCAGAATAAGTTTTTTAAAAAATTTGTGTCAGAAAAGTTTCAGTTCTTTATTTAATCCATTTTCAGGTGATATCAGCAAGATTGTAGATAATTGTACAGAAAACCTTTGAAATGTCTTCATCAAAGCTTTCTGGATTCAGTGTTGGATCTTTGCGAAACAAAATAAGAAACAGTCTTCGATCCACTTTTGCCATGGAAGAACGTTTGTTTGACCTTTCGAAAGAAACAATTTGTTATATTTCTCTGCGCTCTTAATAATTGACAATTCGTTTTTGACGGTTTTAGTATCCGATTTTTGATCAAGTTTTTTTTTAGTCTGATCTTTTTTCATTTGTTGGTGTCCCAATTGTCGAACATTTACCAATATCTTGCCCGAGTAGAAGTGCAAAATGATGATAATGGCGTCATGCAAAAAACTTAAAATTGTGTTGTACAAACTCACTTATGCAAAAAAAACAAGACAAAGTAAAAATAGTTATGCAAGAAAAACATTTTTTATAGATAAATTGTGTTGAAAGTTCCCATTAATCGCTTTCTTAGGTTTAGTTACCAGCATAACTTGATGAATTTGGAACTACAAGACTTTTTTTCATCGGTTCTTTGTTCCTTTTTAGGTTGTTGTCAGCAATATATGCTATTTCGTTGGATGATCTTGACGAGTTTTTTGATTTTTTTTAGTTGCTGTCAGATTTTTGACATGAAATGTCCCAGTTTTTATTTGCCCTCCCTAAACTATTTCACGGCGTACTCCATTCTTTTTAGCTGCTATTTTTGCTAAAATAACGATGATGGTGTTTCATTTTGCATTGGTTTTCATTACACTGAAACTTTTTGCATCTTTACCAAAAAACTTTAACCCGTCAGTTTTGAATAGTCGTAGCCATATTCAAATGCTCACATGCATGTTTCCATTCTCGATCAGCTGCGAGAAGACGCTCAATAACATAAACATAGAGGAACGTCTTCAAAATAGAGGAACGTAATTTTAATGGCGCACACTTCACCTGCTGAAGAAGTTGATGGGTGACATGTTAACGATAATTAAAGAACCGCTTAAAATGTTCAATGTTTAGGACGTCTTTGTGCTGTTTTTCTAAATGAAACAGAAACAGAATGTTCGCTAGTGGCTCGTTTCCTTCCGTTTTTAACAGATTTTTTCAGGATATTTTGGTTTTTATTCAATTTTCTATTCAATGCTCGGAACAATGACTTTGCTTTCGCTTGCTTCAAATGTTCTGAATTGAAATCAGAAACATAATTCTTAAACTTTTACCATATGTTCTGACTTGAAATCAGAAACATAATTCTTAAACTTTTACCACATGTTCTGACTTGAAATTATGTGTTTGCTCGGTTGATAAAATATCACCAAAAGCAAACATTACAGCATGTGTTGTTTCTTTCTGATTGGTTTAACCAACAGATGGAATGTTGAAAATATCAAAATCTATGGTATATAAGCCAAGCGAAAATATACCAAATATCACTTCATCACTTCATCACTTTCTCAAATCTCATAACCACTCTCATACTGAGACCCCCAACCATCCTAATAACCAAAATCTCAAATTTCCATCTCGATAACTACAAATCCATACCCCAATGTCTCTTGATATAAAATTGATGTGTTTCCTCTATATTTGAAATAATATACCTATTTACGAGTGAAAGAAACTTTGTCTGTTGAATAAGAATAGGAAAGTCTTAGCAACATTCAGAAAGACCCCTTGTTCTAACTAGCTGCGATTTGGTCGATCGCATAAGTTAGGTCAAGTTAGTTTGGAATAATTGGTGCGACCAGTGAGGCACACAAGTTTCAAAATTTCACTCAATTAAAATTTTCAAAGTTTCAAAAAGCTGAGATTATCAAAATTTCAAAAAGTTGAAAATTTCAAAAGTTGAAATTATCAAAATTTCAAAAGGTTGAAAATTTAAAAAACTGAGATTATCAAAATTTCAAAGAGTTGAAAATTTCAAAAGTTGAAATTATCAAAAACTCAAATATTGAAATTATCAAAATTTCAAAAAGTTGAAAAGTTCAAAAATTGAAATTATCAAAATTTCAAAAAGTTGAAAATTTCAAAAGTTGAAATTATCAAAATTTCAAAAAGTTGAAATCATCAAAATTTGAAAAAGTTGAAATTATCAAAATTTAAAAAGTTGAAATTATCAAAAATTCTAAAGTTGAAATTATCAAAATTTCAAATTTTCATAAAGTTGAAATTATCAAAAATTCAAAAATTGAAATTATCAAAATTTCAAATTTTCAAACTTTCTAAAGTTGAAATTATCAAATTTCAAAATTTCAAAAGTTTAATTTGGATATCTTGACTTAAAAAAAGTAAGATGGCCGATCACCCAATCACCCATCCTAACTTGTCTTTTGTATCATTCTCAGGAAATGATTCAGACCTAAACGCAAAAGCCTTTTGGACCTTAGTTGAGAATAAAATTGAATTCTCACTAGGGCAACGACCCACAGACGCTCAGCCTAACTATGATCACAGACAAAAACGTTTGTTTGGTTCTTTATTAAGAGAAACAGCTCTTGAATGGTATACTGATGAGGTAACTAATGCTACCACTTGGGCTGAACTAAAAAAAAATTTCCTAAAAAGATTCACTGATGGTAGAGATCGATTCAAGCATCGGTTCAAGCATCGTCTTAAATTGCAAATAAAACCCCTCCCAACGGCCGTAGACACGTGCCAGTAAAAGTAAATACGGCACAGTATAGTATATCAATTATTACTGAACAGCTGGCTTTGCTAAAACCTGTCTTAAACAAACAAATTTTATCAGAATCTGATCTATATAAACCAGCAAAAATAAGCCCAAAATCATTCTTTCAAAAACTTCTCAACCTCCAAAACCTTCCTCTGATACTTTTCAGCAATTGCAAAAATCAATAAATTTCAAAAATGATGCCTAAAATCACCGATCTCGAAGAAGGTGAAATAATGGACCTTGATCAATCAACGGACCAAGTAATCGATGATTTGCTGAAAGTAAGTATAATTTCTATTTTCCGCCGCCGTCTAAAACAAAAAATTTTTTGGTTAGCTATATACACTCTTTTAATATTTCCCCAACAAATCTGCGCTTTTAATCCAGAGCACAATCTCTACGCTAATACAGCAAAAGATTTAAAAATTGCGCATTTTGATTGTCAACTAATGACATCGAATAAAATGTTCTCACCTAATAAAGTAGCTCCCTGCAAAATACAACCTGAAAACATCGAAACTACAACAGCCGAGGTTACACTTTACCAACGGCATTATAGTACAAAAATTAACGCGACAATGTGTCGTATAAAACACCAATCCATCCGATGGTTTTGTGATTCTTTCGATTCAAGCAGAATAGACGCTCGCCAAAATTTAATCACAACTGATATACACATTTCCCCTGATACTTGTAAGCTTAATTTCCTTAACTGTCAATCTAAAAGATGGCATCGTTAATAACTGGCAAAACATTCCATTACCTTGTCCTGTATATGAAAACAGATGTGAAACAACATCACTCGACCCTTTTGCATATACTTGGAACGAGCCCAAAAACTGCATTTTTCGGTTCTCAATAAATTCGAAGCAAAATGATTCGAAATGAAGAAAATTATTATATTGTAAAAGACTCTTTTACTAAAATATCCAACCACCATACTCGAGGTAGAGACACTCAACAATTTATGCTAAAAATACTAAATAAACCACAATCTTTATGTGGACACCCAAAAATAGTCTACCCGACCCAATACGAATCATTGTTCATAGCATACCAAAACGGTTTTAATATGGATACTGGTTTACAAATAAACCCGAGTGCTAATACAGGAATTATTCATTCGGAACCAAATTTGACTTACGTAAAATACGCAAAAAATGAAAATTATCCCTTTGCACCGGGACAAATAGACTACGGAGCTCATCTAGGAACAAAACTAGATTATATTCTTTTTCGAAGCTTTTACATGCTTCGAACTGCCGAATTGGCACTTTTAACGAATCAATGTGAGTTAGAACGCTCCATGATTCTCAATACTTTAATGCTCTCTATCGAAAGCCCGCGTTTAGCCGGCTATATTTTGACCCGAAATAGGTCTATGTGTTTAGAGACCAATGGCAATGTTGCCTGGCTCTACCACTGCCCAAAATTTTATTCTCCATTACAATTAATGGATGCATGCTATAATCGGATACCAATTATGTATCGCGAAAAAATTCATTTCGTCGACCCAATCACTCGACAAACTTTTAAATCGGCAGATCAACAAGACTGCTCCGATAAGCATTTAAATCTTTATCAACTAGATGTTGATAACGATAATTCTTGGATCGAACTCACACCCTCTATTACTATAGTAAAAGGTCCAGATCTTTTTAAGCCGAAAGAAGTTAAACGGCAAGTAAAACACTCTCTTGCATCTAGTCATGATGCTTCTATTTACACTTATGCACAAATGCAAAAATTTTGGAGCATGATTACTGATCACTCTGAAATGAAGGGTATTTTACAAAAAGTATCCCAAACTTTTCTTAATGCAAGAAAACACTTCTATCCGGACTCGAGTAGTCAATACGGATCTAAGCAAAACATATACTTAGACTATCTTATCTCGCCTGATTTTTGGAAGAACGAGTACACTCGTGTTTTTGGTACAATACAGTACTATTTAGAAAGATGCGGAATAATATTCGCCTCTTTCCTTTTCGTCAAGTTTATACTCGACGCTCTTGTATTTGTAATAAAAGTATTACACATACACAAACTAACCGGCCGAACTCTTCATTTCGGAAAAATTATTTTAGCCGCCTCTTACAATATACTTTTCACTTCTATAGTGACTTCAATATTCGCTCAAAATGAGAACGATCAAAATATTGAGCTTAATCATAGGCCTCAGGCACCTCAACAAGAGGATTCTGAAAATGAAAATCAGGAAAAAATTTATCCTAGACTCCAACTAGTCGATTACAATAATCGACCCGCTGTACCGGTCTAATTTATTCTATGTTTTAGGATATGCCCACTGATCTTCTTCACACTCCACTTGAAGAAGACTTGCTCGATTTCGAAAACCTTCTGTCTCTAAATGACCCTATGGAAATGCCATCCAAAATAATCAAACCGATTAATCAACCAAAATTGAATACCAATTTTAAAATTCCACCAGTGAAAAATTCTAATTGCATTCAAAAGAGAAAAGCAATTGTCCGACCTTTCAAAATTCTCCCCTTCTCTTCAACTAGGCAAAACCTACAATCTGAAACTGTAATAGTTCACCAATCTGCAAACTCTCTAGAACTTGAATCAAAAATCGCGATTCAAGTCAAAAAGGAACAAAACCTCAGCCCCAAGAAACCACCAAATTTTGACACCAGTCTAAATTATGCGCTCTCTCCCTTTATTAACCGATTTAAAATAGACACCTATCACCCTTACCAAAACGGTAATGGTGCATACGGTCTGGTTAATCCACAACTCCACCATCAACATATTTGTGTTCCTGCAGCCTTTTTAACTGCCCTAATGCAGAGTCCAATCCTTGACTTCTACACGGATGAAGTGCAAAAGAATTACATAAACGACTTAAATCGCATCAACCAAATGCAGAAAACCATAACAGTGCTCCGGGAAAAAAATAAGGATCTCAGCAATAAATATCTGAGCCTAAAAACCCAGGTGGAAGGAAACTATTAGTTTCAAGACTATCTATTAACCTCCGTTCTTTTTATTTTTCAACTCCAACTGTGATTTGGCCGCCGCCACTTTAAAAAGTATGTATGCTTCTACAATTATAGTCCAGTATTGCTGATAAGTATATTCGCTAAACCAAATTTTGAAAAATTGTATTTGATGTTATATTTCTCAAAAGTATCCAGCTGTGATTTGGCCGCCGCCACTGCTCTACTCTACATGCACATAGACTACAAGCAGCCATTCTTCAACCGACTACAAGCAGCCATTCTTCAACCGACGACAAGCAGCCATTCATCAACCGACTACACTACAAGCCGCCACTTTACGAACAAACTACCAAAATCAGAATAAAAACTTTACGCAAACTTTATTAAAACTTTTTCGATGTTTTGTAAATTATATTATGCTTTTAATTTTTTTGAAATCAGAAACATAATTCTTAAACTTTTACCACATGTTCTGACTTGAAATTATGTGTTTGCTCGGTTGATAAAATATCACCAAAAGCAAACATTACAGCATGTGTTGTTTCTTTCTGATTGGTTTAACCAACAGATGGAATGTTGAAAATATCAAAATCTATGGTATATAAGCCAAGCGAAAATATACCAAATATCACTTCATCACTTCATCACTTCATCACTTTCTCAAATCTCATAACCACTCTCATACTGAGACCCCCAACCATCCTAATAACCAAAATCTCAAATCTCCGTCTCGATAACTACAAATCCATACCCCAATGTCTCTTGATATAAAATTGATGTGTGTCCTCTATATTTGAAATAATATACCTATTTACGAGTGAAAGAAACTTTGTCTGTTGAATAAGAATAGGAAAGTCTTAGCAACATTCAGAAAGACCCCTTGTTCTAACTAGCTGCGATTTGGTCGATCGCATAAGTTAAGTCAAGTTAGTTTGGAATACAAAAAAGTCTTCTTTTTTGCTTTTTTTCACCAAATCAAGTCATCAAAACAAATTGCAAGAATTTTAGTTTGAGCCTTCAAACTAATTTGAAAAACTGCAAAACACCCCAATGTTGTTCTTCTAATCCAATATAGATTGAAATTTTCATAGGAACCGGTTTTCTCCTATAACTTAATACTAATGCACTCTTCTGCATAGTTTTTGTTTTTACAATTCAGTCGAAAAATAATTCCATTCAATGCTGCGCTTTTTTTTTCAGCATGGGCGCTTACGGCGGCAATTAGCTAAATACTTTAGCGACTCCATTGAATTTTAAAATAATTGTGGTTTTCATTTCAATAGTCTGGTTGGTTTGCTGAGTCTTTTTTATTCTAAAATTGGTCAACGTCTTCTTTCTTTCAACCCTTTCAGGTTAGGTCATTCAATTGTGGCCAACTAGAAAAATTATCATTCCTCGTGATCAGTTGGTTGTCAAAAAACTATTTTTGATTTTTTGTCCTCAATTTAAATTAGTAAAACTATTTTGTGAAGTGTTTGTGAAATGTTTTTGATGACCCAGACGAATGAATCAGTTTTAAAGAAAATGAATTTCTATTTGTGAATACGGTAGTTAATTATAGTACATAATTATCGTATTGAGAAAAGGGGGACCGGTCTACTAGCATGCGTGCCATTTAGCAAGCGGCTATTAGTTTGAGCAACAAAGTGAGCAACTATTTAGCTGCGCATGCTAAGCGTAACGCATGCAAGACGCTACGCCCCCGAGAACAGTAATTCATTTTCATGACAGTTTCCGGACACTTTAAAGCTCATTCAGACGATGAAGATAAGAAAAGGATTGACGTAGTTTGATTCAAATTTCTAAAGATTAAGGTAAATCCGTTTGATAACAAAAGAGCGAAGAGAGCTCAACTTGTGTTGGCAATATTTCAATGATAGCATGGTTTCCTCAAACGAATTCTCCTCTATAATAGCTTCATGCGTACAAAATTAGGTGGGTCTATTGTAATAGACTGCCTATGTCATCTTCAGTAGCGTGCCGAGTGTGTGTGTGTGTGTGTGTGTGTGTGTGGGGGGGGGGGGGGGGGTTGTGCACATCTCAATTTAGGCTACCATTTTTTCAAAGGGTCCCCTTTGGTACTATTATAAGTTTTCCGAAAGTTGGTTCTTATATAAACTCAGGTAATGAGAGGAACGCGCACCGAAAAAAAAACTGATCCAAGGTTTCAAAAAAGTGGTCTAAAACGTCATTTTTGGCCTGCTTTAATCAAATAATTGCGTGCGGCGCCTAAATATGTAATATGATAATTCTAGGAGTTCGAGCATAGCACAAAAACTTCGAAAGGTCTTATCTAAAAAAATTTCACCCCATTTTTTGAAAAAGAACGTCCATTCATTAAAAAATCCCTGTGCACTTCCCAGATTCAACCATAATTTTTCTATTGATATTCTTAAAAAAATAGATCAACCGTAAGAAGTCCCACCTAATTGACTTATCCCCGTAGCAACGCATTTATTCTGAAATTTAATTCCGCAAATATGCATCTGAAACAAGGGTGCGGAATATATTGGAGCTTAGCCACAGAACTGCATTCCCGGAAAGACGTTTAAAAAATTGTTCGGGGAAATAGAAACAAAAAAAAGCTGCTAAATACGCAAATTCGATACAAAATTTGAACTACTTTTATTCAAACAAACAAAATCGTCGATTTTTCTGAAACTGTGAGCTAGTAAAAATCCAAGAGGCTAAAAGTAACTTTTTCTGGCTAGTTTGTTTGCTCTATACAATTAGATTTTAGTAGAATCACTTTTTTCGCCTATCCAGTAATATATATTTTTTGGCAGTTGGGGAAACCTTTTTTGACTATCCAGTAAAATATATTTTTGGCAGTTGCGGAAACCTTTTTTGACTATCCAGTAAAATATATTTTTGGCAGTTGCGGAAACCTTTTTTGACTATCCAGTAAAATATATTTTTGGCAGTTGCGGAAACCTTTTTTGACTATCCAGTAAAATATATTTTTGGCAGTTGCGGAAACCTTTTTTGACTATCCAGTAAAATATTTTTTTGGCAGTTGCGGAAACCTTTTTTGACTATCCAGTAATATATATTTTTGGCAGTTGCGGAAACCTTTTTTGACTATCCAGTAAAATATATTTTTGGCAGTTGGGGAAACCTTTTTTGACTATCCAGTAAAATATATTTTTGGCAGTTGGGGAAACCTTTTTTGACTATCCAGTAATATATATTTTTGGCAGTTGGGGAAACCTTTTTTGACTATCCAGTAATATATATTTTTGGCAGTTGCGGAAACCTTTTTTGACTATCCAGTAAAATATATTTTTGGCAGTTGGGGAAACCTTTTTTGACTATCCAGTAAAATATATTTTTGGCAGTTGGGGAAACCTTTTTTGACTATCCAGTAATATATATTTTTGGCAGTTGCGGAAACCTTTTTTGACTATCCAGTAAAATATATTTTTGGCAGTTGGGGAAACCTTTTTTGACTATCCAGTAAAATATATTTTTGGCAGTTGGGGAAACCTTTTTTGACTATCCAGTAATATATATTTTTGGCAGTTGCGGAAACCTTTTTTGACTATCCAGTAAAATATATTTTTGGCAGTTGGGGAAACCTTTTTTGACTATCCAGTAAAATATATTTTTGGCAGTTGGGGAAACCTTTTTTGACTATCCAGTAATATATATTTTTGGCAGTTGCGGAAACCTTTTTTGACTATCCAGTAAAATATATTTTTGGCAGTTGGGGAAACCTTTTTTGACTATCCAGTAAAATATATTTTTGGCAGTTGGGGAAACCTTTTTTGACTATCCAGTAAAATATATTTTTGGCAGTTGCGGAAACCTTTTTTGACTATCCAGTAATATATATTTTTGGCAGTTGCGGAAACCTTTTTTGACTATCCAGTAATATATATTTTTGGCAGTTGCGGAAACCTTTTTTGACTATCCAGTAAAATATATTTTTGGCAGTTGAGGAAACCTTTTTTGACTATCCAGTAAAATATATTTTTGGCAGTTGGGGAAACCTTTGATGTTTCCCCAACTGTTTGATATATGTAATGAGAGGGAAGCGAGGAGTAAAAGTGTATGAAACCGGGTTAATTGCCAAATTTGTTTCAAGCTTAGTCTGTCGCAGAACGTTTTGCCAAGAAAGGACAAGGAAACATAATTTAGTTAATCAACAGCATAAAAAGCTATCAAATAAGAAACATTTTCTCGAACAATACTTTGGCAGCGTGTCACTGAGCAAAATACCTGGTTAACCGAGAGAAGCGTAAGTTTTCAGCTAACCAAAATGAAATTTGTTCTCTGATAGCCAGAAAAACTTTGAGTTATCGGATGAACAACATTTTTGGTCGACCTTTCTGTATTGTGTTGACCTAAGTTGACTGACCTATCCCAAAATACTATGCCGACAATTTTGGTCAATCAGTTTTGGTCAATTGTTGTTTTAATCATTTGAGACAAATTTGACTCAAAATTGACAAAAAATCCTGGTTTCCTACACTCTCTTGGTGCGTGCTCCCCGCTTCCCTCTCAACGCTGTTACTTAAAAGTGCTGTTATTTGGTAAATTACTAGATAGCCACAATACAATTTTGTTCCCGGTTGACCGACATTTTTTGTTAGCTTAAAACAATAATTCGCCCAAGTGTAGTTGCACTTTTATTGCTATCTAATTTCTTGAAAATACACCAATTAATATTCCAATTATACACAAATACACCAACAAATACACCAATTACCTAAAGAATTTGCTGTGAGTTCATTTGATTTTTTATTAGTTTATATTTTTTGCAAATAAAGATATTAATTGTTCAAATAAAAGTTGTTCAAATTTTGTTACAAATTTTTCTATTCATTATGAAAGTATGATTTTGCAAGATGTTTCGATCTACATTGTCCCCCCCCCCTATAAATAACAAGACTGCTCGTACATCAGGGCAAAGCCTTGAATGTTCCGACTGTCCCTTAATTCGTATCGAATAGTTTTTGGGAAAAGAAAATATTGAAAACTTATACATTTTGAACAATATCAAAGTGTGAAATTTTGAGTTGTACGAAATTAATACGATCAATTAGCTAGCCTCAATTCAATTTGGAACGATTCTGCTGTGCGGGATAATTTGCCACGCATAAATAATTCGCGTTACGCTCTCAGCATTATGAATAAATTTTTCAAAGCGCACATAATTTAGTCCAAAGTCGATATCTTCAATGGGGTACACAAATTTTGTGTTGAAAACTATTACTTCGATCGGCAGAAATTGGCTGATTAAAAAAACCACACCGAGCATAAAAATTCAGTTTTTTTTTGAAATTCGGAACCACAACGGTCAATTAGCGCTAGTGCTTTGTATTGAAAATTCTAATTTTGCTGCATTCAGATTGGTCGTAAAATTGACCATTTTAATCTACTTAACAATCTCCCCCACCCCCCCCCCCCCAACCCCAGCCCCCCCCCCGGGTTTTTCTTGAAAGGAGCGTAATTTTTTTAAGTAGATCCGTATCTTTTTGCTAATTCCGTTAACAAGAATTATATATATATTTTTTTTCGGTTATTAGGGAATGCGGCTCTTCTGTGGTTACACTTCAGTTTAAAAGGCAATGTGGTCTTCTCTGTTATACGGTCGAAACAGAGAAGTATGACACAGAAATTACCGAATTGTTAAGTATGTTTCTGTTTATAAGGAATATTCATATTCTCTTTCTCTTTAATTGATTTCAACCAATCAGAGTTGAGCCTTAAGATGCATATTTGAACATTAAAAAAACGAGAATTTGTGAGCCGTATTAGAGATAAGGGTTACGTAGCAGTATTTAGGCAACCGCGTATGCAGACACTGTATTAACCAATCAGAAACGAGACAAGGAAGATATGAAATCCATTTCTCCCTTGTCTCGATTCTAATTGGTTAATACAGTGTCTGAATACGCAGTTTTCTAAATAGAGACCGAACTCCAGTCTAATAGCATGAGACTATGTAAAAGATTCGTTTGCAGCCTCAAAAATCGAGTTCAACTTTACAAGTTTGAATTGCGTGATTTTCGCTGAATATTTAGTAATGTGAAAACAAAATTTTATATTCTCTTCGGGGCTAGAGATTTTAGCTGACCGGTTTTTTTAAGCAGATAGTTTTTTAGCAGACTCAGAGCCATTATAAAGTGTGATAGCTATTTTCAAACGCGGCATTGGCGATTAGCGACCGCTTGCTCCGCTGCGCTTCAATTCAACACGAGTGTTATTTTGCGCCTAAATCTTTGTTTTGCCGCTAATTTCCACTGTTGTGTTTTTGAAGTTGATAGTTTTGTTGAGTAATCGTGAGATAAATGATTTAACTGGGGAAGCTTGGCCCCAGACTGAGCGTCTTTTTGAGTCTGTCAATCAATCATCCATCACTTTATTACGTTGGTCTGCTGAAAGACTCTTTTATCTTTTTTTATGCTAGAAGAGTAGATTTTTGCTGTTTCACAAAAGTTCTTTCACGACAAGGCATGAATGAGAAATGAAATATTAGAAAGCATGAATAAAAAAAGAAATCATTTGCATAGTTTCGCGCACTTTTCCCGGCTCTTTCACAATTTTTTGGGCTCTTTCATAATTTTCTGGCATCTTCCCCTCAGAAAGTTCAAAAACATACTTTTCAACACTTAGAACATAGTTGAAGATGGCCTCGGGCAAAAGAGCCGCACTCGGGCACTTCGTACCCTCAGGCCGGGCTCTTTCCCCCTCGGGCATCTTTTAACTATGTTCTAACTACTACAAAGATTGGTCTGGTAAACGATTGGTCCCCATTCTCTTCACAGCGATCTAAAAGTTTTTTTATTTGTTTTTTAGAAGTAGAGGATAACCTGTTTTTCGTCTGAAAGAACGCCTAATTTAAGCAATTGTTGCGTTGTAATAGGCAAACACATGCGATCAAGTTAAAATCCCCCCCCCCCCAACGGCTTTGAGGGGGATGTTAACTTGGTCCACGCATGCTTATCGCTACGCTCTCGCCCCGGCCTTAAAATGGACCAAGTTAACATCCCCCCTCAAAGCCGCTTAGGGGGGTTGGATGTTAGCTTGGTTCTGAATTCGAACTTTCAGCCAATCAATCAAAATAGAGCAAAATAGAGCATTTTACATGCAGTTCTTAGCAAATTTAATTCAAAGTTAGCTAATTTAAATTAGCAATTTACACTGGGGTGGAGGCTCTTAACTTGGTCTATCTGGGAAGGGCTGGGAAGGGGGGTATTAACTTGATCCTTATTATGTTTCAGGAGTCTTTCCACTGGATCTCCCAGCTGGGTTTCATCTTCGCCACTCTCCTCGCCCTCCTCGCCTTTTTCATCCTCCTCTACCTGTTCGAGGATCTGGACAAGGAGTTCGTCCTCCTCAGAATGACATTCCTTGTAGCCATACACCTGGTGCTGATTGGATACCTGCTGGGCGGGGATAGGGAAGTGACGGGCATTTAAAAAATAAACAATTTGTAGTTGAGTAAAGAGATACGATGTTTGCTGCGTTAATTGCATGAGAAGTTACAACAACCGTTCGAATTTTCTATACTTACGAGCTGGGGCAGATCTAAGATTTTCTCAAGGGGGGGGGGGGCGATTTTCAAAAAAAAATTCGAAAATTTATGAACCTTTTTTTAGGTCGACCAAATTGATTTTAAATAATATCTGCAAACAATGTAAAACTGTTTGTATACTGAAGTAGGACTGATTATTTTTGGCAGGGCCAATCCGGGATTGCTTGCTTGCGGAAAAAAACTGAAACATGGTTGACTGTTTTGATACTAATTGGGTTAACATGGCAAGCCTTGTAATTTAATTTGCGAGATTTAGTGTTCACAATCAACTAAAAATGGATTAGAATGCCTGTACTTAATAAAGCAACAAAAACCATTCCAAAAGAATTTAATCTATTACTTTTCACTTTTATAGATAAAAACTATGAAACTCGAGTATAATCAATTTTTCCCTTTTATTGAAATGCGAGTTATAACGCACATATATTCAGGTGCACTTTGTAAAGTAAAGTTGGTTGTCTGTTGTAAAAGTTATTTTTTTTTCGGCGGAACCTAGATTTTTGTTACCCAATTTTGTTGCTTTCCCGCACTGACAGAAATGTTTTCCAGTCGATTTAAATTGATTTTAAATCGATTTTAAATCGATCCAAATCGATTAACCATGTACATTCTACGAACTTAAATGGATTTTAAATCGATTTAAATCGATCTTATTGAAAAGTTTAAATCGATTTAAGTGTCTAAAAAATCGATTTAAATCGATTTTGATTGATTTTTCGACTCACTAAAATCCATTCGAATCTCACTTAAATCCATCAGAATCTCACTTAAATCCAGTTTAAATCGATTTAAATCGATTTAAGTGCCTGAAAATCGATTTAAATCAATTTCGATGGATTTTCCGACACACTAAAATTTTTTTTCGCTAACACGGCGAAAAAAAAACATACCCTTTAAAAAAGTTGTTGGAATTTTTTATTCTCAATTTTTTAAACATAAACACTCTTGCCAGATGTTATAGAATTCATTAAAATGATCCACATAAATCAGGTTTTAAACTCAAAAATTTGCAATAAAATCATAGAAAACCATTGTAAATCAGATTATGGACAAAATCTTGTGTAACAAACCAGAAAAGGGTCAGGTAAAATTAAATTGTGATCTCAATAATATGCAATAAAATCATAGAAAAACATGAAAGTAAATCAAATTTTAAGCAACAACTTATGAAACGAATCAAGAAAAGGGTAAATATAGATCCGTTTTTGAACTCAAAATATGCAAGAAAATCATAGAATTTTATCAATATTTTGGTCTGTTTATTTGGTCTTTTTTATGCTACAATACGCTATGGATGAAAAATGAAAAATGATTGTCATAAAGTAAATGCAATAAAAAATTGAAACTGATAAAACTCGAATGAAAAAAATCGATTTAAATCGATTTAAATCCATTTTAATCCCCTTAAAAATGAAAACAAATTCAGACAGGAAAAATGCATTTAAATTGATTTAAAATCGATTTGGATCAATTTTTTTAGCTGGGATTTAAGATCAATTTAAATAGATTTTAAATCGATCCAAATCAATTTTCATCTTTTTTACTTAATCTTCGTACTTTTTTTATACTAAAATCGATCTAAATTTAATCAACGTACTTTTTTCATACTAAAATCGATCCTAATCCATTTTTGTTAGTGCGGTTTCAGCCGTTTTTTTTTAAAGAATTTTAGGTAGGGGGAACAAAAATTGGAGCTGGACAAAAATTGAATGAATGTATGTGTGTATTTATATGTATGCATATCAGGGGCGGAATTAGGGGGATGAGGGGGCGGACGCTCCCCTCCGCAAGGACTCGACACCCTGCCGACCCAAAGGGTCCATCCACCCTTTCTAATATTTTGAGATATCCATTTTTGGTGGACCCTAAAATTTTCTTGAACTCGCCTTCGGTGCCAATATACACTTTTTCGAGGGGGGAGCGCGCCCAAAAAAACGCAATTTTTTGGTCAAAATTTCCAAAAAAGTGCCTAAAAATGTCTTTTTTTTTGGCCTGTTTTCTTTTAATTTTTGCCCGCGGCGCCAAATATTTGGCCATAACGGTCTTTTTAGTGCTTTGGGAGAGCTCGGAAAGTTTATTTGGTCGACCTAAAAAAAGGTCGACAAAATTTTCGATTTTTTTTTGAAAATCCGTCTCCCTCTCAAGAAAATCCTAGATCCGCCCCAGATGCATATTATAATATTCAGTGATTAGCTGAAAAATTGCAGTTTTTTTAGTCAAAACAAGCTAATGGCATGTGTAAAATGAATCGCATAAGCATCTCGTATCTCGGTTTCGCATTGCTGATAGTGAAATTTAGCTGACGAAATGCTATCGAATGTAGAGTCCTGACCCTCACCGGTGTCTTGATTAGACAACACTAGTTCCGACAGAAACCTTTCATTTTTTAAATAAGTTCTAAAAACTCAAAAGAATTAGAAATTTTTGCTCCTGAAGGAGAAAGGAGACACTTTTTTCAAGCTGATGTAACCGATAGATTTTATTCAACTTCATTATTTACGCTTTCTTATTGTACTTTTAAGATAATCTAGTCAAACTTTGCCTAAAAAATTTCACCCCGTTATTTATTTTCCACTAAACTTGTGAAGTTGAAAACTACAGAGATCGAAAAAGGTTTTGTAATATGAAACGTGTTTGAAACTTGAATTAAATGCTCTCGCCGTTGATATAGAAGTTCCCTCTTTTCCAAAAGTGTCCCTGGACTCTGCACCACCGGTCGCATTCTAGTTCAATTTGGAATGACGGCGGCCATGGGCAGTGTGATCAACATTCTAGTGAGTCACCTGGAAGAAGTTTCCGAGCAGAAGTTGCTTCCCGAGACTACGAACCTCATCTACTTCTGCAACATACTTCCTCTTCCATGTAAGTCTGCACCGGCTTGTTTTTCGACTAATTTTCTTCAAAATGACACAAATCATATCAAAATGGTGTTTTAAATATTACCTGTTTTCTAACAAGAAAGGCATGTGAGCAGGTTTTTTTAGTTTTCCAACCGCAAAGTGACTAGAAATTTTTTGTATTTGGGTGTTTCAATTTTTTTTTGTAATTCCACGTAAAACCAGCTACCGCCAACAAACCTCAGATTAGATGCGGCTTAAGGATATATCATATTACAGCCTTTTGGACTCCCATCGAGATTCAACCGACATTAAAAATGTCTAAAAAATTTAATTTCACGTTCTTTTTCAGGAAAAACTGTTTTTGAAAAATTTGCTTTTTCGAAGTGTTAGGGGGCTAGGGGCAAAGTTTATTTTCGTGGAGCGCAACTATTTAAGAAAAAATTTAGGTTCAACGGTTGAAGGAAGGTCAAGAATATTCTAGAATTATTTTTGAAAAAGACATTGCTTGGACCACATGAAATCAATTCAACTTCCAGTCTAGACAGTAAATATACTTTTTTTGTCCCAATTTTTTCGAGCACAGGTTCGTTTCAGTCTGAATGAACTATGTAGAGACAGCAAGTTTCTTGGTAAGAAACCCAATTTTTTTGCAAACCAATGTGCTCTATGAAATGAAACTATCAAAAACTGCAGGCTGTTTTAAAAGTTTTATCGTTTGATGGCATGAGTTTTTTTTGAAACGATTCTTTCTGTGAGTTGGTCAAAACTTGGCTTTTTGAACAGCTTGCTTAGAAAATTTAAATTTTTTGCTTACCAATTATCTCTATGAACTAGCTTGAAATACTTCAAAATATCAGTTTTAACTGTTTAATTTTTTTTAGTGCTTAAAACTTAGCTGAAAAATTCAAACTTTTACCAAATTGACTCAGAGGATGCGAAACAAACTTAAACATTTTTTTAAGTTGCACGATATGTTGATTGAAACAATTTTTAAAAAAAAAATCAATCTATTAAAACAACCTGAATATAAATGAAATGTTATTGCTCAATAGTTTACTTGAAAATTTTTAACTTTATGCTAACCGGTTCACGCTACGAAATTAACTTGAAAGTTTTTTTGCCCATTAACCGGCTCTAAGAAACTTCAAATTTTTGCGAATCAATTTAGGTGATAATACTTTGAAACAGTACAAATCTTTTTCGCTCAATAGTTTTTTTAAAAAAACTCTTTGCGATTCGATTCAGTTTATGAAAGCCGGCAGAAATATTTCAAACTCAATTGCTCAAACACTCGCTTTAAAAACTTAAATTTTTGCTAATTGGTTTTTGCTAAAAAACAACATTACGAAGATTAGTTGCGTACACTTTCCAAAGGCGGATTCAGTGATTTTGTACCTAATAAGTTGATATCACCAAATTCACAACCCTGTGATCTTATGGTTGGCCGCGGATCATGTAACCAAGGGCAAGGGCTAAAACATGGGCTGAAACAAAAGCTTTTTTCTTACGGAACAGATGTAGACTATTTATCTTCGAATTGTTAATGCTCAATCGCCTGGTGGAAATTTTTTTACTTTTTGCTAACCAATCAACGCTTTGAAACAACTTAAAAATTTGAATAGTTTGCTTTAAAAAAACTAAATGTCTGGCGAATTGTTGTGCTCTAGGAAAAATATGGATCTGCTTATTTTTCACAATTTCAGCGCTCTACATTTTTTGAAGATTATGCGAACCGATTTACGTTAAAAAAATATCGTTAGCGCTAATAAAGTTTACGTTAATAAAGTTTCGAAGATCTGAGTTAGATCGAGTTGGTTAACTCATAGAGTAATTTCGGATAGGGTACACCGTCTGCTCGTCACGCTATCTTATTTTCGGCCGGATAGATTCGTGCAACTTCTTAGTCTAATACCGATCCTAATCTTACTCTTATACTATCTAGTCTCAGGTTGTTTAACTAGTCTCTGCTAGGCTCAATAGATCTAGGGTATACTGGTTTATTGCGGCTGCTGAAGTGCTCGGGAGAGTCCAACTAATTTCTAAGTTAAATTCAAATCTCTCTGGTGCTGAAATTACAAGTAACTTCAGCACTTACAAATAAGTGGGTTGTTAGTTAGATGGATCATGATTGGTTAATATTAAATACTTTACATTGGTAAAATATCTAAATTATCCAATCATAAAATGTAGTCTAGATCAGGTTCCACCCATCCGGGTTTTACAGAGTTTTTTAGAATAGTTCTTCTGCAATTCGAAGGATGGATGATGGACGTTGGTGTTTGGCGAACATCTTATTTCTTCTGTTTCTTCTTTGTTAAAGAAGTTCCAGGAAGCTGGAGTTTAGAGACGTAAGACGTTGTGTCTTCTAGTGACAACGACTAAGTCTTTGCAACAAACTCAAATCTGATTTCAGAATGGTTTGCTATGTCAGGTTTTTCTGTTCTGCGTGGAGATTGTGCGTGGAGGGGATGCCTGGTTACTCGGATCTGTACGTATACTTGAACATCGAGGTGGTCATTGGTCTAGTTCAATGAAGTCCTTTTCTGCGAAGTCAAGTCGTACTCTAAATCCTTTGAGTTGTGATTGTGAGTGGCATATCGATTGTGGTTGGTCATTCTCTCTCGAGTGTAGTGGGGTCGTTTTGTCTTTAGATGTTCGTCCTTGGTGTTGTATTCTGATCTATGTATTGCATAATGTAATTTACATTTTATAAAACATTTATTAGTTTAATATTTTTTAATTATGATTTTAGTTAGTTGTTTTCACAAAAGCTTTTTGTTTTAGTTCGGTTATTTTGAAGAGTTACTCACACTTGAGTAGCTCTTATTAAAAATAGAGGTGTGGTCACAAAGCGTGGATGTAGCGCGGTGGGTTAGGCCGGCTATAGAGCATGCTCAGGACGTCCTTCCTGGTGGGTTAGGCCAGGAGTGGGAGTATGATTTCATGCGGTTTTTGTGAGGGGTCCTGTTATGTGACAACGTTTTATGTTGGGTTTGTTGTGGTTTTTCTTATGTCTTGTTGGTTATGTCCTTTTTCCAAAAAGCAAATTGTTCGTGGTATGGGTTTGTCTTTCGACTTTTTTGTGTTTTATTATTTCTTTCTTAGACTTTATAATAGTCTTCAAAAGAATAAATTATCCAGTTTTAAACTGGGTTAATCCGGTTTGGGTACCGTTGGTTTCCTTTTCTTAGTCATGCTGTTATTCTATGATTTGTGGTATTTAGTAAGCTGCGTTGGTTAGTTTTGTTTAGTATATGATTCCTTTCCAACCGGGTTAAAGGAAAGTTTGAAACATGTTATTATATGTTAGAGTTGTTGAGTGTGAAAACTTGAAACTGAAATTCATTATTTTAAACAATTCTTCGTGGGCGAGCTGTGCGAGTGTGGATAGAATTTCTGTGCGAATAAATGAGAATATCAAAAGGTTAGTACTGCATTTGCATTTTACTAATTTACTGCAAAGAATTTGGAAATTTACTGCTAGTTATGGGGGAATTTTAAGTTACAAATTTTCATCATAATTAGATTTACTGCTTGTGGGGAAAATTTTAGAAATGAATTTACTACATTGGTATTAAATTTATAAATTTATAAGTGTAAGAGATTAATAGAATTGTTGAAATCTGTTTGATGAAATTTGCGATCTTTATTTGTTTTTTGTGGTTTTTGTAGGTGATCGTCGGATGAAGGCTAAAAATCTAAAGAAAACATGGATAAAGTATGGTGAGTTTTTTAATATTTAATTAGTTAGTAATATTCATTTAATTCATACTTACCTGTTAGTCGTCGGGGAAAAAACCGTGGGGGAAGATGTCGTGAATTAGTTCTGAAGTTGTTAGTAGTTTAGCTAAGATGCGGATGATATTTTTAGTCTGAAGCAGTGGCCAAAGCAATTGAAGTGCCTTAATAGTGGTTAGTTCTTCAGTGCCAACTGCAAACTCATAAGGTGTGTTTTGGATTAGATTATATAATTTGTGATTGAATTTAGTATTGTGGATGAATTCTAAAATTGGGATTTCTATGGGTTGTACAAACTCGTGCGGGATAAGGAAGGGTCGGGATTCTTCGGCGTTGAAGGTCTTGGTGATGGGACAGAAGATGTACATTTGGGTTATGGGGTCATAATTACGAAGAATACCATGAAGGTTAGTGTCTTTAATACAATATGTGAAATTTAGGAAAAATGGTGAAGTGTATTTGGAATTCATGAATTGAAAGCGATGGTGTGGTTGTCTAGAGGGTGTGTGTAGGTCAAAGTGATTTTGGATGAAGCGATAATAACTATATGTGTGGGTTTGTTTAGTGCGCAACATAATATCGTGTGAGCAGTGCAAATCTCTTTCGTGTGGTGCAAGGAAATGAAAGGTTAGTGAAAATATTTGGAAGCGTTCTTTAAAACTTTCGTATGCTTGTGTGTCTGTTAGTGCTTCTGAAATAGTGTGATCAAACTTTCGGTCGAAGATGTTTAGTGTAAATATATATGGTGTCTTGATGAAAAATTTCTCGGTAATTTGTGGATTAGCGAAGCGATCGTCGTCTAAGAATTGATCTTGGTTAGCTCTGATGATGTTGTGATCAGAGTATTCGAGTGTATATTCGTTAGCTCTAGGTGCAGTGTGTGTTTTTAGTGATTTTTTATATCCAACGTAAGTAAATTGTCTAGCGGTTAGTGGTGTAGTGAGTCGATATAGCATGTCCGTATTTCGCTCTATATCGATGTGAGTGTTAGATAAAGGTAAGCAAAGAGGGTTAGTAAAATGATAATATGAGGTCCAAGAGAGAGTGGGCATTAAAACGTATTCATCTACAAAGTTGTGTGTTTCGTTAGTGTCGTGGGGGGTGTTTAAGGTGTATTGTGGGAATGAGGGTAAGGTGATGGCTAAAAATTCTTTTGTGTTAGTATGCTTGGGGTGGTTGATGTATTCACGGGCTGTTCCTGGTTTTGCTGGGAAAGGATGGTTGGGGAACTTTCTTTTAAAAGTGCGGTAAGCTCTATTAGTGTTGAGTGAAGATTCAGTTGATGTTGATGATGGTGCTAATGATTCAGTATAATTTGAAGAGGGTGTAGGGGTAGGGGGGTTGGATGAATTGATTGTGGAGGAGATTTGGTTTATTGTTGGGGTATGTAGGTGGTAGGGTTGTTGTTGAAGGGTAATAAAATTATCTAGCTCTGGGGAGATTCGCGGGGTGTCTGGAGAATGAGATGATTGGTCAGAATGGTATGAGGAGTAGGTTGGGGTAACTTGGGAAGCATAAGAGGGTGTGGGAGTGATTGGGTCAGGGTTATTGGATAATATGGGTTGAAAAGGGGGTTGAGAAAAATTAGAAGAGTTATGAAAATGATTTGATGGGGATGGTTCTGAGTCGGCAAATTCATCGGGGGTTTCAATATTCGGGTTATTGAGTTGTGAGATGTGATATAAAACTGAGATGTGTGAATTAGTGTCGGAATTCATGCCTGATGTTACATTACTAGATGGAAAATCGGGTGGCGGAAAAGCAAAAAGTGGTATTATTGGGATTGGAGAGGTAAGATTGGTTGGGTGGGAATGTGATCGGTGTAGTGATCCAAGTTGGCGGCTCATCGTGGGCTAAAAAAATGATTATTTTGAGACTGAAAAGCGGTGGTATGGGGTTGTTCAATAATTTGTTCATAAGTATTTTGATCTTGTGACTGGTGTGTCATTATATGTTGGATGGGACTTTGTGATGTGGTGAGTCGAAAATTTGGATTATGTGTGATGGCTAAATTTCGAAAATTTCGTGGGACTAGGGATAGTGGATGGTTATTTGGTAGAGGTGGTAATTGTGGTCAAGGGTTGGAGAATAGTAAATCGATCCACAAGGTTCAGGTATAATTAGAACGCGAGTAGTTCGTTAGATACTATTTTAAACTTACTAAGTCTAAGATTTATCCTGGGTCTGGTAAGAGGGGGGGGGGGGGTCAAGTGAAGGATGAATAACCGAAGTTCTTCACTGTTTATCCTAATTTGAATGATTAGTTTTGTTTAAAAATTTCTATTAGTCTTAGGTCTTTAGAAAGGGTTGGATAGTGAATCGACGTTTGAGGTCGTTAGACACTAATTAAGTGGGTGGGGGAGAACAAAGTTGTTCTGTTTGATCCAAGGATAAGCCTTGGTGATCAAATTTGAAATTTAATTAAGTAGAAAATGATTTAAGATCCAAGGATAAGCCTTGATGATCTGGTTTTAAAATTAAGTGAATTTAAGTTTTAATAAAATTTTAAATGTGTGTAAAGGAAAGATTTAGTGTTTTGATGATATTAGTGGGTTTATGATTGCTGTTATGTTTTAGATGATGGAGCTGGAACAACAAAATGATTTATGATTACTAACCATTTATTGTCATGCTACTAATTTTTATTTTGATTTTTCAATAAATATTTTTCAAACATGTTTTGTATATTACTGCAGAGTTTTAGGAAAACGATCTTAGATCTTTTTATCAATCGTTATTGTATATTAATAATTTTGTTTAGCGCCTGAAATGATTTTGAAGATTAACTTCAAGGTTTTATGTTTGCAAATGAAAATCTAAATTCATTGCCAGTAGTATTCTAAATATAAAAGTTTGTTCTGGTTTTTGCCTAACTATCATATAGCTATATGGCAAGTTTCTACTTTGTCGTATGTCGTCTCTGGTTCGAGGTCTTCTTCCAATTCCGGGTAGTTCTGTTATCGTTCGGAATATTGGCTCTGATCTATTGAGTCGTAGAGACATTTCGATTAAATTATTGTCGTATAACATTTTGTAAATGTTTTTGTCTAATTTCTAATCTATTTTGGTTAATTCTAAGCTATTAAGGTCTTGTTCGAGACTTATGGTCGCACCAGATGAGTTAGGACCGAGTTGGTTAACTCATAGAGTAATTTCGGATAGGGTACACCGTCTGCTCGTCACGCTATCTTATTTTCGGCCGGATAGATTCGTGCAACTTCTTAGTCTAATACCGATCCTAATCTTACTCTTATACTATCTAGTCTCAGGTTGTTTAACTAGTCTCTGCTAGGCTCAATAGATCTAGGGTATACTGGTTTATTGCGGCTGCTGAAGTGCTCGGGAGAGTCCAACTAATTTCTAAGTTAAATTCAAATCTCTCTGGTGCTGAAATTACAAGTAACTTCAGCACTTACAAATAAGTGGGTTGTTAGTTAGATGGATCATGATTGGTTAATATTAAATACTTTACATTGGTAAAATATCTAAATTATCCAATCATAAAATGTAGTCTAGATCAGGTTCCAGATCCTTGCTTTAGTAGCTTGCTTAAAAAATCAAGTTTTTTGAAACCCATTCATGATATTATAAACCTTCATAGCTTTCAAAATTAATAACTCAGTATAGACGATTTTCTAGCTATTTATTTCATGGTATGAAATAACTTTTAAAATTTCAAAATTTCCTTGCTCGTATAACTTGCATAGAAACCTTTTCAAAACTCATTGCTACATTGGCCTGCTTGAAAAAGATTCCCCAACTGGTTTAGGCTAAAAAAAAGTAAAATTATATCTATTTAATGACTTGCGTCGAGAACTTGAGTTTCACAAACCGATTCACGATATGAATTTGGCTGAAGTTGTTTATTGCATGTATAGCTTGCTCAAAACAGCTAACGTTTTGCGAGCTTATTAGTTAATTAAGACGGGTTAGTTAATTCAATTTAAGCCCAAATTGCTGAATTGTTTTATCAATCCTTAATAAATCCATACCACTTTGTTTTTGCTAGCTTTCATCCCCTCACCTAAAACAAACAAGAAAAAAAGCGATGAAAAAAATTTACAGTCGCGTCTGTCAAATGCGTTTATGTCGCGACTCGTATTCGCTTCTTTGTGGTCGGAACTTTTTGAGTTTATTTCTCAGCAAAGTGATTCTTCATTTTTTTTGGGAATTTTACCTTAGTTTTTGATATTGAAGAGATGATTTTTTGATTATTGCGTCGTTCGCTGCTTTGCACACAATCTTGGACATCATCAGTAGGTTCTAACTTTATAAATATCTTCGAATATATCTATCATAAATTGAAATAAATTCACATTAACAAAGAGAGTTCATTCTGAAATAAGGAGCACTCTCTACTTCATGGTAAATTTTCCTCTGCGAAAATGTGGGGATGTTTTGGTTTAACCAATCTCCGACCCTATTCTACCTTTAATGATGAACAAACTGCTCTTAAAATTTTGACTGCTTCTTAAGGTCTATGGGACAGTAATAACTTGAACAACAATGTTATGAAAAACAATTTTATTTTTGTAAATTTGGCATTTTTGTGAAAATCATCCACCCACGCGCCATGTAAAGTATAACGTGATGGATTTCGCTCCTAGTAACAAACCAATTACGGCAAATAAGTTCCTTCATCCAATTTGGAACGATTTCTAAAACGAACAAGACTGCTCGTATCTGAGCAAAGCCCTGAATGTGCCGACTGTCTTTTAAGGTATATCAAGCATTGTTCGCATTAAAAAATGACAAATTTTCCAAAAAAAATTTACAAAAATTTTGAATTTTCTTAAATCATCCCCCAAAAGCCATATAAAGTACAAAGTGATAGATTTTACTCCTAGTAACTTAGAACTTATGAAAAATAGCCTGTGTCAACCAATTTGGAACGATTTCTACGAGAGATCAAATCTCCGCCTACAAGTTAATTTAGGCAATCTGTGCAACCTCATAATTTTATGAAAAATGATCACAAGTAAAGAGCTTTTTAAATATGAGCTCAGGACAACAATACAATTCTACTGGTTTAAAAAATGTGTCAAAAGTTCTTACTTAAAAAGTCGAAATTTGTCTGAAGAAAAAAAGCAACCCGAGAACACATATTTTGTTACTTTCGTTAGGAGAATCCGAACAAAAATGAAATAAAAAAAATATTCCGATTTTTGGTTGATATTTTTTTAGATGATGGGATGAAGCTCAGAACCTCAAAACAACCTAAATAGTCGCAAACACTTGAAACAAAGAACAACTTCTTGCGTACTTGGACTGATATTAGGAAGTAAATGCGAAGAAAACGGCAAAAACTATGAAAAAGTACCTGTTTAAAACTACTTCAAAATCTTGCTTTCTTTTAGCCTGCGCAATATTAACTGCCTGCCATTTTGTTGTAATACCAATCGACATTTGTCTTAAAATTTATCTTTTTCGTTTTTCATTTCTTACGGGAGGGGCTATAACCAAAAAACCCAAATTTGTGCTATAGCGGGGCGACTATGACTCAATATTATCACTAATCTCAAAAGAATTTTTTTGGGAGATAAGTTGTCAGTTTTTGTACTTTTCTGGCTGTCTCTTAGAACAATTACAGAACGACAGAATACATTGTTTCTTAAAAATCAAAACATCAACAGAACTGCTTCAATTTTAGGCGAAAAATTTATTTATACGATTGTCATATTAAGCGCAAATATATACACGGGTAATTCGCGATTAGCATCAGTTTAGAGGCAGAAAAGTCAAGTACTTGCTCTCTGATTTTTTTTAAATCTCAGCAATCACTGTGCTTACTCATAATCACTGGGGACCTACCTTTTACCAGACCGACATTTCACCAAAAGTTTATAACATTGACCTTTTAAAAGACTCGATAAACAAATATGATTGACAGATGCAATGACGCCGTTTAGTCTGGTTGAAGGCAATGACTTCACAGTTTCTCAGCGACGCGCACAAACGGCCCAATATCAATATTTTTTTATCTTGAGCTGAAATTCATGTGGTCGATTCTGATTGGCTAATTTAAGCCAATCACATTCAAGCAACAATGTCAAGCAGTTCAATGAATTTTTTAGCCAAAATAACCAAAAACGTAGAACTTTAACAATTTATCAAATTAATTTCAAATAAAACTCTGAAATTTGAACAAACAGGAACAATTGAGTAAAATGGATTCAACAGAAAAAATTGTATATTTTTGGCCATTTTGGCTTAAAATTTTATGTGCAAATTTTTTAATGAAAATCCTGACAATACTGTTGAAATTTGATAGGCCAATTATCCAATCGGATTGGATCACATCAAGTCGATTTAGGGACTGTGACGGATATTTTGGGTTTAACTTCAAATTTATTTTTACTTAAAAATTAGTTTTAATAAAACAAGAAGAGAGCAAAAAGGTTTTTTTTTGTGTTTGAAATAATAGAGTGCATTATAAAGCTTTTAAAAATTAGTGGAAAATACAAAATTTGAAAAACAAATGGAGATTCAATTAGAATGTTCTGCTTTTATGGCCGACATATTAGTTCTAAAAGTCATACCAACAGGTCATATCTAGTTGACATGGGTATATTCTGTTCTATGAATAACTTTTTAGACATTCATTAAAAAGTCAATTTAAGTTTCAGTACGTCAGAACCTTTTTTGTCTTGAATCTATTCGCTCAGTTTTTTAAGTCCGTTTTCTATAGATTTGCTCATAGGTCACTTTGGTCCAGGTTAACTACAAATCATTGAATTTTTCAATGAATTTTTTAGCCAAAATAACCGAAAACGTAGAACTTAAACAATTTATCAAATTAAATTCAAATAAAACTCTGAAATTTGAACAATCAAGAACAATTGAGTAAAATAGATTCAACAGAGAAAATTGTATATTTTTGGTCATTTTGGCTTAAAATTTTATCTGCACAGTTTTTAATGAAAAGCCTGACAATACTGTTGAAATTTGATTGGCCAATTATCCAATTGGATTGGATCACATCAAGTCGATTTAGGAAGGGGGAATATCGATTTTTCATAAGATATTTTTGAGTATAGCCTAGATTTGATTATTTGATTAAAGTTAACCGTACACATACTTTCGGAGGGCATTCTACGGTAGGTCACTTAGGGGGGGGGGGGGGGGTTGTACGATTGATCCAAGTGTTTTCGGCAATTTCAGTTTTTGTTAGACTGTGTCAAAGTTTATTTTTAGAAACATGTGTTGTTTCGGAGCACTTGAATGATTTTGAGCTATACTAAAATAAATCTGTAGCTTTTTCTACCGCCAAAAATTTCAAAACCGCATTTTGTCGATTAGCGGCAATTACCGCGAGGATTTATCCCGGCTCAAAATTTGTTAGAAAATGAATTGAGGCAGGCTAGTTGTCTTGTCAATACCTTCACTATATGCTGAATATGGGGCTAGTTGTCCTACTAAACCATGTTTTAGCCAAACCGACTTGCTAACAGACCACAATACAAAATTTCTGGTATAGAAACCAGTCGAAGTATAAGCCAGCTACCACATGAACCAGCCAAAAATATCTAATTATTATAAAATAATTAATAATTTCATGCAAGCTTCATTCATATAACGTAACTTTTCGGCTGGATTATGTACTTTGCGCAATTTCGATCGGTTTTTATTTTGGCTCTTTCATTACACTCCCAAAATTCAAATAAAATGAGTCGAAGTTAGTGGAGATTCGACGAAGAAGTGTTTGAATTGAGCAAAGTTTTTCTGAGAAATTTTGAAACAATTGTCTCTAACCTCAGTGAACAGCGTAGCGTCACTATATTTGTCATTTAAGTTTAATTATCTGGTAAAAGGCTCCAAGTGTGTTAAAAAGCTCATGTTTTTGCTTTCTGGTAAAAATTCTATCCAATAAAAAGTCGCCTTCCCCTACTTATATCACTTTGTACTTTAAATGACGTGTGAAGGGATGATTTAAAAAAATATATCTTTTTTTTCTCATTAATTATTGAAAATATCATCAATTTCATCAATTTTCTTTTAAACTCGACTACTTTTTTTATTGACAATTGAGCCCTGATATGAGCATTTTTGTTAATCATAAATCTTTCTATAAGAAATGTTGTTCTCATTGTTGTTCCGACTTTCGATACGAAAGTAACGGAATATTTGTGCTCGGGGTGGGTTTTTTTTTCTTCAGACAAATTTCGACTTTTTAACTAGCTATTTTTGACGGAATTTTTTAATATCATTCAAAAGGTATTGTTGTCCTGAGCTTAAATTTGAAAAGATATTTTACCTGTGATCATTTTTCGTAAAGTTATGGGGGTTTAAAGATTTTCGTTTTGGCCAATTTGGGACAATTAAAGCGCGATGTATTTCGCGCTATTAACGCGTAAGCGGAGATTTAATCCGTCATAGAAATCGTTGCAAATTGGTTGAAAGAAGCTTATTTGCCATAATTGATTTGTTACAAGGAGCGAATATTATCCTTTTGTACTTTATATGGCGTGTGGGGGGATGATTTTCATAAAAAAAATTCAAATTTTAGAAATTTTTTTTTTTTTCATTTTATTTTATTTCATTTTAATTTTTTAAATGTTTTTACTGCTCCATAAACCTTAAAAGGCAGTCGGAACATTCAGGGCTTTGCCCTGATACGAGCAGTCTTGTTTCTTTTTTTGCTTTTGTTTGCTACGAGATATTTTGGCCTATCATTCATGACATACACGTCAAATTTAAGTTCATTGTTGTACAATTTGACGTAAGCAACAATATTTTAAACTAAATTAAAGTATCATAGTATAATGTTGGCTGCTGAAACTTCCAGACTTAAAAAAGTTCTTCCAGGCCTGATTAGGCCGTAGCGAGCAGCAGAATTCCTATGATTTTTTTACCCACATATTTTTGGGTACAATTTTTTTTAGTTATTGCACCTCTAGATCGACTACTCGCTGCCCGCATAAACAGTTTGCCTAATAAGACCTTAAATTGACTTACAGTACGTCTTTCTTTCTTGAAATGTTAAAACTATTGTAGCATCGATGCTACATTAATTTCAACATTCCAAGTAAAAAAGGCGAACTGTAAGTAAATTTAAACGTCATACTAGGCAAACTGTTTATACTGGCAGCGAGTAAATGCTCTTGAGGTGCAATTTAAAATCTGTAAAACAGTTGAAATTCTGTGAAAGAGGTAGCAAAGGCCATTCGACTGATAGTTCTGTCTCTGCTTTAAATCTGGTTTCATTAAGATCAAATTAGTCTGGCTGTACGTGAGCTTCCAAGACATGTGTGAGAGGCATGCATTCAACCATCGCCAACAATTTATCAAGCTCTTTTCAAGGGGGGATTAAAGGGATTGTAAAACAGGTATTGAGTGGGAAAAAACAATTAACATTTTTCTGTTTTTTTTCTCGATATTTTAATTAATCGTAACTGAGCCGCAGCCTCAATGTTCAGCAAGGAAAATTGAGTTATAACCAGGGGCGGATCTAGGATTTTTTCGAGGGGGGGGGACGGATTTTCAAAAAAAATTTTGAAAATTTTGTCAATTTTTTTTTATTAGGTCGACCAAATTGATTTTTGAGCTCTCCCACAGCACTACAAAGATCCTGTTTTGGCCAAAATATTCTTGCACCGCAGGCAAAATTAAAAAAAAAACAGGCCAAAAAAGGCGTTTTTAGGCACTTTTAGGAAAATTTTTACCAAAAAAAATCGCGTTTATTTTGGCGCGCGTTCCCCCCATTAAAATTGGTATATATTGGCGCCAAAATCAAAATAGTACAAAAAGGGGACACTTTGGGGGTTGAATCCCTGAGGAGGGGCGTCCCCCCCAAACCGCCCCTGGTTATAACCATCCCCCAGCTGAAACCTAGAATAAAGTTTCCACATCTTTAAAGGACTATTTCAGCGGTTAGACATATACGACTTTTCTACTTGAACAAACTCCCACTTTTCTGAAGGAGTAGAAGAATCATAAACTGTTTTTTAGATTATGAACCTGATTCACCTGTTTCTATGATCAAATAACTTTTTAAAGCCATGAAATACTTGAAGTATTTGAAAGTAAGTTATAATCGACGGTCGGATAGTAAGACTGTGACGCGTATTTTGGGTTTAACTTCAATTTTATTTTTACTTACAAATTAGTTTCAATAAAACAAGAAGAGAGCAAAAAGGTTTTTTTGTGTGTTTGAAATAATTGAGTGCATTATGAAGCTTTTAAAAATTAGTGGAAAATACAAAGTTTGAAAAACAAATGGAGCTTCAATTAGAATGTTCTGCTTTTATGGCCGACATATTAGGTCTACAAGTCATACCAACACGTCATATCTAGCTGACATGGGTATATTCTGTTCTATGAATAACTTTTTAGACTTTCATTAAAAAGTCAATTTAAATTTCAGTACGTCAGAACCTTTTTTGTCGTGAATCTATTCGCTCAGTTTTTTAAGTCCGTTTTCTATAGATTTGCTGATAGGTCACTTTGGTCCAGGTTAACAATAAATTATTAAAAACCTTTCCAGTAAAAGCCCGAGTTTGAGCTCGATTTTTGTAAAGCGAACAACACAGTGCTTCATCGCCACTTTTCTACCCGGCAAAATCTTTATTCTAGATGAAGTTGACTCTGGAATCCAATAAAAATGGAAAATTTTTGCCACCGAAGTTTTGAGACAAGCACGTGTTGCACGAAATAGCGACGTAATCCAATACCCCCTACCCCCTTTTACTCAGTACCCCTTGTTTTGATTTTCAACTCTGAAAAACTCTTTCATTTCTTAATAATAAAATGAAGCTAGGAATGGTGAAAAAAGAAATCTTAGTGAAGTATTAGGAGAAATAACAGATTGTAAGGGATTTCTAAACCATAAAAATTCCATTTTAATTCATTAAAGCTTGAAATAGACTTCAAATCCATTTTAAATCTTTTTTTTTGCATATAAAAGTTTCAAAATTATATGCAACTTTGCAGCATTTTCTGCATTACTCACGGTCTGTTCAGACCGGCAGAAAAAATATATTTCTCCTTAAAGGGAATATAGTTCAAATTGTCAATTGCATCAAAATTAAATTAAAAAATGAGAAAGGAGCGTATAGATAACAAGACACCCTTAATATTCCGAAAGAGTTTTTATTTTATTTGTAATAGAGTTCGAGTTTGATTTTCAATTTTTCTGGAATAGAGTTCGATAATGCTGAAATTTTTGAGAAAAAAAAGACTTTTTATAAAGTTTGATTTTTCTGAAAATCATCTTCCACATGCTTTTTGAAGTACAAACTGATATATTTTGAGACACTATCGTATAAATTAGAAGAATTTGCATGCTTCAATACAGTTTGGAAAGGTTTTTGATCCCAATGAAATCCCCGCTTACGCTTTAATAGGTTTAATTCCCGAAACTGGCAATGGTTTCCGGAATACTCAGGACTAGAACACATTTTCGCGGTGCCAGCGTTTTAAGATATTTTCACTACACCATCTGTTCAGAACAATAGACGAGCTCCCACTCGACTTCTAGTATAAGGTCTACCAGAGCATGACCAATTTGGACTGCAATAATGGTACCACATGAAAGTTCTAGATGCAAAAACAAACCACCTTAAGTCGCAATAACGAGCGTCGCTCAACAAAATAACCGTGTGGAATGTGGGGAGATAATACAATCGGATTATCCGTCGGCAGGCCTGATAAAACTTACTATTAGCTCCTCTGCGAGTCACAAGCATCACAATTTTTTTACAATTATTTTTATTAGCATTAGGTATTTACCACAAATTGGCCTAAATGGCAGATTTCAAACACTCATAGCCCTCAGCGAAAATGATCACAGCACAAATATTTTTCCGAGTTTTCCTATACAGTCACCAAAAGTCGAAATGACAAGACTGCTCGTACATCAATGCGAAGCCCTGAATATTCAGGCTGCACTTTAGCGCAAATTAACAGAACAATTGAACAATTGATTTAAAAAATCTAAAAAATGGTATTAAAAGGTATTTTGAACCTTTTTTCTTCATTTTATAAAAATGACTCCTCTTCAATAATATACTACCAAATGACTCAACTCCACTGTCAATATTCAAAACCCTTTAAATTTGCAAAAAAGATCACAGTTTAATTATTATTTTTAAACTTGGGCTTAAAACATCAATAGTTTTCAGATGATAAAAAAAGGATAGTCAAAAACGGCTAGTTAAAAAGTAAAATTTTCTGAACAAGAAACCACCCCAAGCACGAACATTCCGCCACTTTCTTCTAAAATAGTCGGAACGATAACCAAACATTTAAATAAAACAAGACTGCTCCTATATCAGGTCGAAGCCCTGAAAGTTCTGACTGCATCCCTCAAATCCAATTTAAAATTTAATTTTTTTCAATTTAGTTTAATTTGAAACGCATTACTTAACCGCGTAGTCATTTTTTAAGAACGCAATATATCGCGCGTTAATTATCCTAAAATGGACAAATTAGCACTTTTCAAACCCCCATAGTTTTACAAAAAATAGTCACAGGTGAAACATCTTTTCGTTTTTGAGCTCAAGAAAACAATATCTTTCAGATGGTATAAGAAATTGAGTCAAAAATGCTTAGTTAAAAAAGTCGAAAGTTGACTGAATAAAAAAATCACCCCAAGCATAAATATTCCGCACTTTTTTCGAAAGTCGGAACAATAAACCATGCTATCAGCTGGTTGCTCTACTCTTAAACTTTTTTGCTTAAGTCTGATCTACTTTTTTAAATATAAACTGCGGAATGCAACAATTTAAAAACATGCTTACTTTCAATCATATCACGGTTTAAAAATGAATAATTGTAAATATGTAACCAATTTTGCGTTGTGCGTTAACACTCAATGTTAAAATTCAATTGCTTTCTGTTGGTTGCCATGGTTTGCTTTTTTAGAAGTTAAACATTTTTATCGAAACATTCTGTGCTACTTGCATAGCAACCAATTCCTCATAGTTTGTTTTGAATTTCAGTGACGCACGCTCTGCTGGTCTCGTTTCTGGATCAATCGGACTATTCTGATCTCTATACTTGTTTCCCCCCTTTCCTCTCCATCTCCGGGGCCTTCTCTCTCGGTCCCTGTGGACTCTACCTTCTGCTGGGTGCGCTGCTGGCATTCTTTGTTCGCAACGCGACTGAAAACATGTCTTTGATGTTGGACGAGGAGGAAGTTATTCTGTACTTTGAATCGGCTCACAGAAATACTAACTTTCTGCTTATGCGTGAGTTATAACTATCAACAAATGAGTTTTTGACTTTTCAATTAATATAATAACTTTGCCAAGTGATTATGCTTTTTCGTTTTTCGAAAATTTGAATTATTTAAAATAAATTTTGTTTGTTCAAGGAAGCAAATTTTATTTATTTATTAGAAAAAAAACATTTAGAAATAGCGCTTCCACAAAACCTTTTTCGTCAAGCAAAACACGTTAAAAATGTTTTGTTTTGCAGTGTGCCCAGCTGTTTTTGGTTTCACCGTGTACGCATGGGACAAGGATAGCTTAATGTACCACGTGATTGAGGCAGCAGTAATTGCACTTTTCTCTGTTATTCTCTACTGGATGATGGTACTCGCCCCACCCGAGATCAAAGAGGCCTTCGTGAGTCACAACCAGATAGAAATGCCAGAAGTGAAGAAGAAAAAGCGAAAGTCGCCAAGTGCCCATTATAAACCTCAGACAGGTGCGCTTAGATTTAATTATAATCATAATCATAATATTTTTTTAATTCCAGAAATTTATAAGTAAACATTGTTTAAAATTGTAAGTTTATAATTTAGTTCAGCTCGCGAGAAAACCAAAAACTTAGTTCGGCTTGGGAGAAAATCCATCAATACATTTTTTCTTGACGATTTTTTATTGACGACTTTTTATTGACGATTTTTTATCCACTCAATGTTAGTTCGAAATAATCGGAGTTTTGTCGACCGAATTCATTTTCTGATGTCTTCTAAATTAGTATAAAAATCTACTATTCAAAAACGGCCGAAAAGCCAAAAAGGTTTGAAAAAACAGACCATATACGCCAAGAATGCCAAAAAGTTCGTGAAAAAACAGGTCAAAACACCGGCAAAGGGCATTTTTTGGAAAAAAAATTTCCTCGCGCACGCTCCCCTTAAAACAGTTATACACATGGTGCCAAAAACGCCTTTTGGGGTCAGACGGCCAACCGCAAGTTGATGCCGCGAAATAGTACCAAAAACCTTTTTGAAGAACATTTTGATAAAAAAAATTTCGGCCTCTGGGTGACGAGGGGTTCGAATTCCTGAGGAAGCGCGTCTGGAATAAATTTAAAATAATAAATTGAATATAAGTATCCTTCTATCTTTATTTGATGTTGAGAATGGTCCATAATTTTTGGCGCACTTGACAGTTTTCGATCTCGGTAAAGACATTAATCCGTGTTAATGCATTTTTGGCTTATCTTATTGAGTGCCATGCATAACCGCCATTCATAGTAGTATATCAGGTCAATTAAATGTATAAAAGTTTTTTTATGTATTCCAAATAATTTTTTAAAATGTTTTCCTTTTCAGTCAGTTTTATGCTTCTCGCAATTGCTTGAATAAAAATACCATTAAAAGCACGCGAAAAAACGCTTGATTAGTGGCATCGCATAATAAATAAGAAAGAAAAATATGAATGTTTATTTTTCATTCAGAATAACTTAAAATTACTGCTCATACAAAATCAAAAGTTAAGTAAATTTCACAAGCTCAAATTAATCAATTTGAATACCTTTTGTTAAGCGAGGGGGGGATATTCGATTAGATCGGAAAAGACTTTCGTACAACTCGCTCGAGAAAATTAAATTAAACATCCATGAATACTTTGTAAGGCTTTGTTGGTCCAAGGCAGTTAATTTTTGTTTTTAGGTGAAGATTTGAAAAACTCCGAGACGATTGATCGCAATGAATCGCCGATGTCCAACTTCTCAATCGGTTCCAACTTTTTCGGAGCCGGCTCAGACACAACTGGTGCCTCGAGCATATGCAGTGAGCCCATAACTCAAGGCACTCCAGAGTCAAACCACCCAGAGGTCAACGCGGGTCACCAGAACAGTAATATTCATTCTCCCGAGAGCAGCAGCAGCCATTGGTAGTCCCAAAACTGAGCCAAATATACTCATTCACCAAAATTCATTCTCAACTATTATTCAACTGCGACAATTTGTTTAATACAAAACATGTGGGCATTTTAAAACTGAGATTACAGTCGACCAGAATTAAATCTTAAATTTTCATTTTTTCCCAGTGAATTGCTATATTTCTTATTAAGAACCCTCGCCTCAAGTGAATGAGAATACCCAACAAACGATTTTCAAGTTTTTTTAGGCATTTCACAATTTGCAACAAGGACTGCCGGTATACAAGAGCCACAGTACTTTGCAACCATGTACAAAAAAGGTTTGTCCGAACTAAAGTCATCGTTTATACGCGGCGTAATGAGAAAATTATACAAACGTGTAGAAAAATAGTGAATTAGGCATAATCGACTTAATATGTCCAAAAAAATGAAATTAAGAAAAAAAAATGAAAAAAAAAAATCATCAAGATTTTTGGAGTTTTTTTTGCCTAGGCAGCGCTAAATTGAAAAAAATTTGGAAACAAGGAAACGCTAAAGATTTTTCATTTAGTAAAATCAAGTTTTTACACGATCGCTTCTTTACTCTCATGAAATTAGACAAACTCTTTTTGGAAAATTTTGAAATGTCCTTCTAGTCACGGCTGAAAGCGCTTCAATATGAAATATCAGTCGAATTCCAATGATTATCTGTGGTTCGTGATTTTGCTTGGAAAACAAAACAACAAAAAGACATCCGAATACAAAATTCCTCGGAACAATAATATGCGAAGTTTTCTGAAACTGCTTTGATCGATATTTCAAAATCTGTCAGATTTTATTGGTTAAGCTTGTTTTTGTGAGCTTTGATTAATGTTTTTGAAAAGTTTTTTGTTTATAATCACCAATGAAAAATTAAATTTAGGGTTGATCTAAAAAATTATCAACGGATATAAATATATAACGAACGCTTAAATTATTTGGGTAATTCTTCGCTGATAAAGCGTTTATTAGTGCAGATGGATATTTGCTGATAAAAGCTTATTTTGACAAATAGCTTCTTTTAATGATAAAAATAATCCTATATCGAACACTAGTTTGAGGGAGGGGGGCGAAGGGTGGACGCTTACTTCCCTCAGAGATTTGACCCCCTGCCCACCCAAAGGGTCCCATTGTACTAATTTTAGATATCTATTTTTGGCTAACTGACCCTAAAATTTTTCTGAATTTTGAAAGGGAAGCGCGCGCTGATAAAACGCGATTTCTTGGGCAAAATTTTCTAAAAAGTGCCTAAAAAGGCCTTTTTTGGCCGGCACAGAAAATTTGTTCAAATAGGGGTTTTTATGGTGATTTGAGAGGACTCAAAGTTTCAATTTTGTCGCTTTATAAAAAACCGTCGACAAAAGTCCGACCCCCCCCCTCGAAAAAATTCTAGATCCGCCCCTGCCTATGTCAAAAGATCTTCATAAAACTAGACAGCTCTCTTTTTCTTTCCCCCCACCTCGCACGAGCATAAATTTTATGGTCTAACGATTGGTTTTACTAAGTTGATTATGAAGACCAAATATGTTTGTCATGGCTTAACTAGTCAGCATCTCAATCAGACAATGTGAACAGTAATGTTAATCATAAAAACTTGCAGGTGGGGTGGAAAAGGAACAAGAGCCAAATACACATCAATAAAAACATTGAAAAATAATTAGAGGTGGATTTCGCGCGAAGGAGGAGAGATACCATCCTCTCAAAAAATTGACGCCTTGATATATAAGCCCCTCCCCCTTTAATTCTAGCTTACGTCTTCGTCAACCAAAAAAGGGAACTGATAAAGTGAAGCAGCAAATGTACGATCAAAACCAAAAGAAAATGTAATTTTATCATTTTAATTCTGCTGTTGACATTTTATTTAGCTTTGATAGCCTCTCGCCTCGAAGATTTCGAGTGGAAAAAGCATTTAAGTGATAAAAAATGTCCACAATTTGATTTTAAGTAATTAAGTTGCATAATTGTTCAAATCCCCACAAAATGCTGCTGTTTCAATTATCAGTTGTCCCCTTTGCGCTTTTTGCGCCTTGTGTATTAGAAAAAAGAGCCATTGACCCAAGTAAATTTCAGTTTTTCTACGACAATCATTTCAAAATTTCTAACTCATTTTATGAATGTTTTACAAGAATTAGACATTTTAGAAATTAAAACACGTTTTTCATTGATAAAGTTCACTCATAAATTTAGGTTTTTTATTAAAAAAAGTTGTTTTTCGATGATTTTTTCAAACTATTATTTATTTGCTCCAAAAGAATATCTTTTTTTTTGCCTTCAAACATTATTCATCAACTTATTAAATATCGAAAAGTGGATGCAGCATTGTTATGATGAGCTATTTTGATGCATCAGCGATCTATTTCAGAGTGAATTTCTAAATTTTCAGAATCATAGAGCATTTGTTTTTACTTCAAAATTCAATTTTAAAATTATGAATTTTTTAAAGTGAAGTTCTTTTTCAGCTTTTTTGCTCCGGGAATAACGAAAAATTTGTGCTCGGGGTGGGTTTTTTTTCTTCAGCAAACTTCGACTTTTTAACTAGCCATTTTGACGGAATTTTATTCATATCTTTCCAAAGCTATTGTTGTCCTAAGCTTAAAATTGAAAAAATATATCACCTGTGATCAATTTTTGTAAAGTTATGGGGCTTTAAAGATTGCCATATTGGCCAATTTTGTACAATTAACGCGTGATATATTTCGCGCTATCAACGCGTAAGCGCAGATTTAATCCGTCTTAGAAATCGTTCCAAATTTGTTGCAACGCAATTATAAAACAAGAGTATTAATGCTATAAAAATAAGACCAGATGGCCAAGCGGACTAAGACAACGTGACATGACAGTTGACGTAGGTTTGAAGCCCCACCTGCGCAAGTATAATTATACTAAAAAAGGGGGTTATATCCTATTTTAACTGTGATTTTCCAAAATATGGCCGCTCTAATCTCCAAACGAAAATAATTTAATCCAAATTCGTAAATTAATAAGAGATATATCTCGGTAAATAACTCTCAGGCAATAGATAAATTTCGGCATTTTCTATCGATCATAAAATCATATAACTTTTCATCATCAGCTCGTGTTTGGTACAAATTGACGCAAGCTAGCCGCAAGAACCGGTCGGTAATGTCCTTGAGACAAATTGCTCTTTGTGGCGGTCAGCCTTAATCAAAGCTGAACCGAATTAGAACCAAAAAACAGTTAAAATAGGAATTAACCCCCTTTTTTAGTATATTAATACATATTGGTTGTCAGCAGAGGCGTGGATCGTCCTCTCGATAAGGCAATAACTCAACTAACCGTCTTGAGTTTCGTCTCTTCTGTGTTTGACCCTGTTGGGTTAGTAGCTCCATACACAGTTAGGGCCCGTCTTTTGCTTTAAGATATTTGGAAAATAAGTGGCCAAAGTTGGGACGATGAATTGCCGGAAGATATAAGAGATAAATTTCTCGAGTGGCACTCCTGTTTCCCTCTCTTAGGGCAATTGACTATTCCCCGTTGTTACTTCACAGAGCCTGTGGATCAAATTGAGCTCCACATGTTCGGTGATAGCTCGCAGGACGTTTTCTGTGCGATTGGATTTTTGCGTGCGCAACTCTCGAGTTCGCACAAAAGCTCGCAGAACTTTTTCTGTGCGGCTGGAATTTTGCGTGCGCGACTCTCGAGTTCGCACATCTTTGGTAAAGCTCACGTTGCGCCCATGAAAGCGCTATTTATACCGAAGCTAGAGCTTCAAGCTGCTCTGCTCGCCACACGACTGAAAGATGATATACTGACCGGCCTTACTGTCTTCATTAACCATGTCTATATGTGGACAGATAGCACAACAGTTTTGCAGTGGCTAAACTCCACTGTAAAATTACCTGTATTCGTCGCTAACCGTGTCGGCGAAATCCTCGAATCGACCACTATTGATGAGTGGCACCATGTTCTGAGCGGCGATAATCCAGCTGATACCGGTACGCGGGGAATTTCTTCAGAAGCCCTCAAGGATAGCAGCTGGGTTATTGGTCCGAGCATTCTCAGGACTACTGATTGGCCGATTATTCCCGACGAACGTGTAATCAATAAAATTCGTTTGAAGAGTCCTTCTTGTGATGTTGATAATTGGTTGGAGACATCATCTTCCTTCGTCATCGATGTCACATCCATCAAACATCCCGAACACGGGTTCAAATGCGAAAGGTTCAGTTCCTTTACGAGATATAAATGAGTAGTCGCTTTTATGTTGAGGATGCTGCCTTCACATAAGCATTTTCGTGGTAAAGACTTACGAATCACCGATCCCACTGAACTTGATATTGCAGAAAGGAAACTGATTCATCTTGCTCAGATGGAATCCTTCCCCGTTGAGTTAAAAACACTCACCGCTGGCAAACCTATCAAGAATAGTAGTAAAACTGCCACATACTCGCCATTTATAGGTCCCGCTGGTCTCATTCGTTCCACCGGACGGATCGTGCGCTTGGTGATTACCAAGTTTGATGCTAAGCACCCAATATTACTCGACGCCCGACATACCTTTGTTCGTTTGTTGGCCCGCAGCCTTTACTACAAGCATTTTCATCAAGGTTTAGATTACACGCGCTCCGTTTTAAATATGAAATATGCAATACTTGGGTTGCGTCGACTACTTCGGTCTATCAAAAATCAATGTGTAACATGCCGTAAACGCAAAGCAAGTACCATCCAGCCTATTATGTCCAATTTACCTGTCGAACGTCTCGGATACAAGCAACCGCCCTTTAATCATACGGGTGTGGATTACTTTGGACCGCTTTACGTTCCGGCTCGCAGAAGCACTGAAAAAAGATGGGGATTCCTTTTTACTTGCCTCACCACCAGGGCTGTACACCTTGAGATTGTACCATCTCTGGACACTAGTTCTTGTGTCATGGGCACTGAACGGTTCATTGCGCATCGGGGTACACCAAGCACGATCTGGTCGGATAACGGCACGAACTTCGTTGGTGCGGAAAAGGAACTACTTGCCTGCATCAAGAGCTGGAATGGCATGGCTCCAACCATTTTTGCACACAAAGGTGTTACTTGGAAATTTAAGCCGCCAGGCGCACCCCATCATGGCGGCTCCTGGGAACGCCTTGTCCGAAGCGTGAAGCGCGTGCTTTAGGATATACTAGGCAGTAGGCAATTCACCGAAGAGGTGTTAGGAACAATACTCTGCTTAGTTGAGCAGGCTTTGAATTCGAGGCCAATCACTCCCGTTAGTTCTGATTCACGTAAGTTAGAAGCGTTAACCTCAAACCACTTTTTGCTTGGACAACATGCCACAATCTTTCCTTCGCTTTTACCTGGGGAGCACTTCGATCACAAGAAAAGGTACGTGCGAGCGCAGTCATATGCTAACGCGATTTGGTCTCGTTGGCTTCGCGAATATGTTCCCTCGCTGAATAAGCATGTCAAGTGGCCCACTCATTCTGACTTCACTCTTAAAACAGGCGATCTCGTGTGGGTGATTGAGCCCGATAGTCCGCGTGGGTACTACCCTCTGGCCCGAATCGTCAAGCTAAACTACGGACAGGACGGCTGCGCCCAATCCGCCCTTGTTAAGACCGCAACACGTGAAGTCACTCGGCCGACCGTTAAGCTCGCTCCAGTTCTTCCTTCTTCAGGGGGGAGGATGTTGCAACGCAATTATAAAACAAGAGTATAAATGCATATAAAATAAGACCAGATGGACAAGCGGACTAAGACAATGTGACATGATAATTGACGTAGGTTCGAGTCCCCTACCTGCCCATGATTTAATATACTAAAAAAGGGGGTTATATCCTATTTTAACTGCTTTTTGGTCCTAATTCGGTTCAGCCTTGATTAAGGCTGACCGCCAAAAAGAGCAACTTCTCTCAAGGACATTACCGCCCTGTTCTTTTGGCTAAATTGCGCCGATTTGTACCAAAACAAGCTGATTATTTAAGTTACGATGTTATGCTCTACCGAAATTATGATAAGTTTTTGCCGAAAAATGCTCTCATTAATTTAAACTTATTGAACCTTCATATTTGATGATTAACTGAGATTGAGCACACCCTATATGCCCCTATATCAAGGAAGCCTAAATGCTCTATTTTTTCAATTTTTAATAGGAGCAAAATCTATCACTTTGTACTTAATATGGCGTGTGGGGGGATGTTTTTACAAAAAAAACTCAATTTTTTTTATTTCAATTTTGTTTATTTTTTTCATGTTTTCACTGCTGTAGAACTTAAAAAGCAGTCGGAAGATTCAGGGCTTCGCCTTGATACGAGCAGTTTTGTCTTAGCCGTATCTGAACACTAAATTACCCTTGTATAATTCTCTTTACTGCATTATAAATCCTCAACAAGACTATTCCTATCAGACGACGCCCTCAATGTTTCCAATACCCTTTGAGTTATGTATGGAATAATGTACTCATAGAGTAATTTCAGATAAGGTTCACCCTCTGCTCGTAACTCTATCTTATTTTTGGCCGGATAGATTCGTGCAACTTCCTAGTCTAATACCGATCTTAATCTTACTCTTATATCTCCTAGTCTCAAAAGATCTAGTGTATACTGGTTTATGCGAGTTAGTTTCCAGAAGGAGAACAACTGTATTCTAAGTTTAATTCAAATTGCTCTGGTGCTGAAACGTCAAGTAGTTTCAGCGCTTACAAATAAGTGTAAATGTTAGTTTTGGAATAAGATTGGTTAATTAGAAATATTTTATAGAATTAGAAAATAAAATTTATAACCAATTATAAATTCTAGTTTAGAACTGGTTCCACCCATCCGGGGTTTAGAGAGTTTTTAGTTTTTGTTGTTTTGATGTAGTGAAGGACGGGTGATATAGGCTCTTTTAGAAGTTGCGAGTATTGGCTTCGAGTCTTGTTGCGAGTCTTGTAAGTTTCGAGTGGTGTTTGACGGGTGAAGTTTATCATGTTCGTAACTGTAGAGGGGTCTCGTTGATCATGGTAGTCTTGGGTGATTGTGTCAAGGATTCTGATCGATGCAATGATGTATCGATAGCGTCAAGTTTGGAGCGAGACTGCGTGCAGGGTGAAGTTTGACTTTTCCGTGCGAAAAGCCAAGTGACTAGGATCTGTACGTGTAGTTAACATCGAGATAGCCATTGGTCTGGTTCAATGGTTTTCCTTTGCTGCGATGTTGGGCCCACACTTTAATTCCTTTGAGATAGTGACTTCAGGCAGCAAATCAAATAGCTTTGCCATTCCGAAGTTGGAATGTGATTAGATTGTCGTCTCCTTTGCTGCTCGTTTTTTGGGCTTTACAAAAACTATACATACTGCGTTTATCGTTAACATATATAATTTTCTTTGTTAATTATTGTTTTAGTTATGATTTGCTATTAATAGTTATCGCAAAAACGTTTTTATATTAGTTTGGTTACTTTTAAAGAGTCGCTCACCCTAGAGCAACTCTTGGCAAAAAAAGAAGTGTGGGTCAAAAAGCGTGATGTAGCGCGGTGGGTTAGGCCGGCTATTGAGCATGCTCAGGACGTCCCTCTGGTTGGTGAGGCCAGGAGTGGGGTATAATTTTGAAGTCTCTTTGTGCAGAGTCTCTTTTTGTATTCAACCTTTTGTTTCGTTTTTATTACTTGTTTTTTTTTCTTTTTTTTTCTGTCTCTGTCCTTTTCTAAAAAATCGAATCTTTTGTTTTGGTTTTGTCTTTCGACTTTTTTGTGTTTTATTCAATTGTGGTGAGACTTGAAAGTGGTCTTCAAAAGATTAATTTATCCAGTTTTAATCTGGTTTGGGTACCCTGGGCTTTAATTTCTGGTTTTTTGACGTTAAAACGCTGCGTTGGTTATTGTAGCCTACTATATAATTCCTTCCAACCGGGTTAAAGGAAAGTTTGAAACGTGTGAAAACTGGTTAAAGTTGTTATCAGTGAGTGTTAAAACTTAAAATTCATTATTTAAACAATTCTTCGTGGGCGAGCTGTGCGATTGTAGAAAAAAATTATGGGTGAATGATTCAAATCTTATAAAAAAATTGTCCTATAAAAAGGTTAGTACTTGTCTGGATTTATCTGCAAATTTTTATGAATTTACTGCGTTGAAATATTAATTTTACTGCTTTTGGGGAATTTAAATTTTTGAATTTAATGCCTGGTAAAAAGAATTTTATTGCAATGGGGATTAATTATTAATTTACAGCTATTTGGGAGAAATTTACTGCTTTTTAATTATACTGCGATTTGTTTATACGAGTTTAGAATTTTTAAGAAAGAAATTTGCAATTTTTTATTTGTTTTTTGTTTGTTTTAGATGATGGATGTAAAAAGAAAGTGAAACATTTATAAAGAATGGTTAGTTGTGTTTTGAATTTATAAGTGTAAGATATTTAATATAATTATTTAATCACCAGCAAAAAACACATTCGGAAAAATATCGTGAATGACGTTTGATGTTGTTAGAAATTTAGCAAGTAGCGGGTGATATATTTAGTTTGCAGTAGTGGCCAAAGCAATTCACGTGCTTTGATAATCTTGTGCTCTTCACTACTTGGTGAGAATTCATGCGGTGTGATTTGGATTAGTTTACAAAGCGTATGATTATATTTGATGTTATGAATGTATTCTAGGATTGGGATTTCAACGGGCTGTATATATTCGTGAGGGACAATTAGTGAACGAGATTCATCAACAATAAAGGTTCTGGTCAGTGGGCAGAATATAGACATTTGTCGGATAGGGTCGTAGTTCTTAAGGATTCCTTGCATGTTATTGTCTTTGCTACACTATTTGAAAATTAAGAAGAATAGTGAAGTGTATTTGGAGTTAATGAATTGAAATCGATGGTGTCGGTTTCGTGATGGTCTATTGGTTGTGTAATGGTGTTGTATGAATTTATAGTAAGTGTATGTGCGAGTTTCTTTTGTGCGTAACATAATTTGATGTGAGCAGTGTAAGTCACGTTTTTTTAGTGTTAGGAAAAGAAAGGGTTAATGAAAAATGGTTAAATTTACTGAAATAAGAGTCGTTTGCTTTTGTGTCGCGAAGTGCTGCGGATATAATAAGATCATATTTTTTATTCATGCAGTTGATAGTAAATACAAATGAGGATTTGAGGAAAAATTTCTCAGTTAGTTGAGGGTTAGCGTTAGCATCGTCATTTGAAAAGATATCTTCATTGGGTCGTGCAATGGCGTGATCATAATGGTTAAGGGAAAATCTATTAGCTTTTTTTACAGTGAATCTAGCTAGTGTTTGGTTTAATACGTTGGTTGTGCACTGTTTTTCGTGAAGTCCTGTAGTTAGATGCTATAGCCTAGTGTGATAATAGTCATTGTCATCTGGATTATTATATTGTGGGAGTGATAACGGGTTACTGAAATGATAGTATGATGTCCATAAAAGTGTAGGAAATAATGCATTTTCGTTAGGGTAATTTGGTTGTTCGTTATTAAATTTGAGTGATAGTTGATATATTGTGGAAAAAATGGTAAGCATACTGGGAGAAATTCCTTTGTGTTAGTATGAAGTGGATGATCCATAAAAGTTTGAGCTGGTCGAGGGTTAGAAGGGAATGGAGTATTGGGGAGTTTTCGTTTAAATACTCGGTGGGCTCGGGTTTCTCCGGTAGTGGATGGGGAGTTAGAGGATTCTGAGGATATCATGGATTGTGATAGGTCATGAATGGTTAGTGTGTTAGGGTGTTGTAGCTGTTGTTGAAGGGTTATGAAGTTATCTAATTCCTTTTCGAGTTCAATTTCGACGGGGCTAGAGTGGTCGGGTGGGTCGCTGGTCATTGGGGAGTAGATTGGGGTTGCATCAGTGTAGGAGGAAGGGGCTGAGGAAGGCTCATCGGGGGTTTCAGTATAGAGAGGTTGAAAGTGGGGCAGGGAAAAAGTGGTTGGGTTAGGTTCGGAGTCTGCAAATTCAACGGGGATTTCAATATCAGAGTTGTTAAATTGTGAAATAGTGTGGAAAACTGTGTTCGTTGAATTGTTGTCTGAATCCATGCTTGGTGAATTATTAGTATATGATGGTTCAGGGTAGGGAGGGATATTTTAAAATGGTGAGATCTGGGAGTGACGTTGGAGGTTGGATGGGTATGAAAGGTAACGGTTGAGGGATCCAATCTGGCGGCTCATCGTGGGCTAAAAAAATGGTTGTTCTGAGTACGGAAACTAGTGGTATGTGGCTGTTCCATAATCTGTTCATACGTCTCGTCGACAATTGGTTGTTGTGCTACAATGTGGGTAACTGGACTTTGTTGGTATCTATGACTTGTAGAGATGTGCTCTGTTAGGGATATGTTCCTGTAATTTCGTGGTCCTAAAGATAATGGTTGGTTATTTTGTAATGTATATAATTGTGGTGCAGTAGATAGGGTGTTTCTAGTGTCTTGTGAATTACCATATGTATTAGGTGTGGTTGATAGTTTTTTATTGTATTCTTTTATTTGAGCGTCTAAAAGTATTTTGTTAATTGAGGTTGAAAACGTTCCGAAAAATCCTGCAAAAAGTATGCGTGCTACACTTGCTTGTTTGCTTACTTGTGTGTGGATTTCGCGTGTATTATGAATTCCTTTCATTAATGAAAAGAGGAATCCAAAAAAAAGCATTGCATATAATATAGTCAATTTTTCCAAGATGTAGTAGGGCCATCCTAGAAAAGCGAGTAGTTCATTTTTAAAATTTACAAAACTAAAGATGCTGATGGGTGATATATTTTGTGGACGGTATTTTTCACCATTTATTTAAACATAATTTCATATTTTAAAGTATCCACTGTAGTCTTGTGTGTAGATGTCTGAAAATCCTGCGTTTTCTGCAAGTTTTCTGAAATTTTGGTCAATGGATTGTCTTTGTAATGTGTCCATATTTGTGAGGAGTTCTTGAAAATGTTTTGAGCGGATGTGATGTTGTATATCTGATCTGGAGTATATAACTATTGATTGTAGACCTATTTTTGGGTTTCTAGCAATAGTTTTATACTTTCTGGTGAAAACTTCTTTAATGGTGGCATAAGTGTAGGGTATGGTGTGAGAAGATAATATTTATCTTCATCGGGATTTAACTTTACATCATTGTGGCTATTTTCAGATCCACATGGGACGGCTGTATCCCAAAAATATGTTCTTCTAGAAAGCGTGTCAACAAAATGTACTTTATTTTTGTAGAAAATGGGGATTCTCTTGTAACATCTTTTGTCCTCAAATACATATAATGGTGACACTTTTTTCGTACATGTGTAATACCATGATATATTTCCTTGGTAGTCTTTAAAATTTGATCTATTTTCTGACAACAAATATCCAGTATTTGTGTTCGTTCAAGTTCACATAAATGATGAAGCGTTTCTAGTTCTGATAGTGACATTTCTTGAAAAATTCTACTTATTGTGTAATATAATTTCATATCTAAGTGGAAGTCATAGTGAGTTGCACCAAAATAGGTATTGTTCATAAGTGATAGTAGCTGTAAGCGTGTGCTGCTTTTGTCTTGTGGTCTAAGTTTTCCACCAGTTCTTCCTATGATTTTTAGGAATGTTACTGGGATCTATGACTTTTTGTCGCTATTTGGAAAGTGATGTGTTGGATTTGGTGTAACTATTAGTTTTCCATTATTCATGTCGAAACTTTTTTCGTTTTCGACAAGGATTTCTGAGTTTTGTGTTTTATAAAGTGGAATGTTGTATTTGCAAGCGACTTCCGTTTCTGGGTAGATTTGAAAACGTGTTAATTTGTTTTCTATATTATTGATGTTTTTGAAACGTTGATTAATTTGTCTGATTATTTAAGGGGTTTTCTTCATCATATGGGATGGATTCAATAAAGTATTTTTGATGAAATTTGATCACTCTTGCCTGTATTCTTGCAACCTGAAATGTGCTACAAGTGTCTTCGGGGAACCAAACAATTGTTGCTTGTGTTCTTGTTGGTGGATGGCAATATCCTTGGTCTTTTTTACAATAAAAGGTAACCGTATTTCTTGATAAATTATAGTGTCATATTTTAAATCTCGTGTTAATTTTACTTTTTCTAATTGGCTTTTCTAATCAAAAAACATAATTTCTTGATATTCTTTGTTTTTTATGTCAGCTTTACAATTAGAAGGGTTGTTTGTTCCAATGTCTGGTAATCATTTTTTATCATGGAGATCATAAATTAATTGTCCATGTGCGCCGTGGAATGGGTATTTGTCATCTACTTTTATATGACCTTGGTATCTTTCAAGTTTTGCTTGATGTGCAGAGTCTGAAAAAACTTGAAAATTTACCAATTTTTGGTTTGTGCCTTCATTTGTGGTTAATTTGAATCAATTAAGTTCGTTTTTACAACCTTCAGGGCTAAGATGTAAAATTATTTCTAAATTACTTTAATGGAAAGATTCGTAATCAAGTCTATTTTGGTTTCCATTTGAGATTTGGGAACAATGTAATTTTTTCTCTGAGAATGTTGCTGTAAATTTGTATCCTGTTAATGTTGTAGCTCGGGCATTTGAATAAAGTGTGGCTATTATATTTGTTGTTTCTATTTCTTGTAGCTCAAATTCGCATTGAGTTACTTGATTTATGGCGTAATTATGTAGTGTTTTTTGTTCATTTTTTTCACAGTCATAGTGTGTGACTAATAAATCTTGGGGTCCTGTTCGAGGGGAAGAGTTTTTTTGATTGTTGTTTCTGGAAAAGTAAAAAAAAGTAGGGTCTGAAAGAGAAAAATTATTCAAAAGTACATGTGTAGGATAGTCTTGAATAGGGATTATAGAATGTGATGTATCCAAGTGCCTTTTTTGTATATCTATCGTGTGATAAATGCGGGAGGCAATGATTAATGACTGAGCTGTTATATTTTGTGGAGCTAAGGGGAGAGGATGATGCACTAAATTGTTTAATTTTACTGTTTTTTTAAATTTAAGTGTTAAATTGTCTTGTGTAAGTATTTGTATATTGTGTTCTTAAATGTCTTCATGAATGTCGTGTCTATATTGTAATCTGTTGAGTGCCCAGTTATGTAGTCTGTTACTGTCGAGGTGTAGACCAAATAGTGGAGGGGGTGCTACGAATAAATTCCAATCTAATCGTGGGGTGTAATTTTGGATAAATGTTCCTTATATCTATCGTCTAAATTTGTAGGGAAATTTGGAGGGAATGATGTTGTTGATATCTGACTTATTGAAGGGGTTGAAGGAAGTGAGAGGGTTTCTGGTAGTGAGAAAGATGTTTCTGATGAGATGTCTATTGGTTCATTTACCAAGTTTGGTTCACCTTGAGTGAAAGCTTGTGTCATCCAATGTGGGAGATGTTGTGTTGTAGTTCGGGGGTTAAATGGATTTTCACGAAATTGCTCGGATGTGGGGGTTGATCCTAAGAAGGTTGATGTTACGCTCGGAGTGTTTTGTTGTGAGCTAGATTGTAATGGTGGGGGGGGGGGGGGTACTTTGAATTGTACTGCTGGAAAGATCTAAAAGATTTCGGGTTGGTGATGAGGGTATATTAAAATGAACTCTGGGAGTTGTAGAACTTCTATTTCGTCTTGGATCTATAAATTGTCTATTTATGTGGATATATTTTAGTTTTGACTTGGGTGTTTTGTTCTATCAAGGTCTTGCTGAAGGGAAGGGTATATGTTATACGTTGGTTCGTATTGTGGTTCGCTTAGGGGTGCGTGGCGAACTAGAGGTTCTAAAGGTTCTGATAATAGTGGATGTCTTAGTTCAAATGTATATGGGTTTTCTTGAAATGAGATACGTGTTGATGGTTGAGGATGGTTTGTCTGACTGGATGTTGGTGTTGTTGGAAATTCCTGGGATGTTTTAGTCGATGGGGACTGTTGTGTGGGTTGTTGATTAGCAATTTTGAAAGATTCTTTAAATTTTTTACCTATGAAGAAAATTTATGTTGATTATAATATTCTTCTATGAAAATGATTAGCAATATTGTTGCTAGTGCAAAGGTTATTATTGCCTTTTTTATACATTTGCATATTGTCAGAAATAGAAAAATTAAAAAGTGCAAAATACTACTAAAAGATAAAAAATGTCTTTCTTGTTGAATAGTTGTCTCAACATTAAGGTAGTTGTTGAAATACCGTACCTGAGGAGGTTGTCAAGGATTTTAGCAAAGTTGAGCTAGGTTTTGTGGAATGAATAGAAAATTATGAAAAAACTGCGAAAATTACAAAGAGAAAGAGAAATAATTCGAAAGTATCTACAATGAAAATATGATGATTTGAAAAAGTTGTATTTTTTAATAAAAAAACTTGGTTATTCAGCAAAGGCGTGCGCAGAAAATTTTCTGGGGGGTTGGGGGTGGGGGTTTGGAAAAACTTTTCACCGACTTTTTGGTAGGTCGACCAATTGGCAAATTTTTCTAAGGCAAATTTTTCTAAAACAGGCAAATTTTTCTAAAAGCAGGCCACAAAAGGAGTTTTTAGACATTTTTGGAAAATTTTGATCAAAAAATTGCGTTTTTTGGCGCGCGCTCCCCTCACTCAAAATTCGTCAAAATTAGGCTCGCTACTGTTATTCAGAATTATATAAGTTTAAGAGTAGGTTTTAAAAATAGCATCCTGAACAGAGTTGTGAGCATTATTTTTAAGCTGTTAAAAAGCGTCTTCGATTTGAGTTATTGTTGTCAGATTCTCGACGATTCTTCCAATTCCAAGAAGCGTTCATCTGAGACATCCAAGAAGGGTCGAGCTCCTTTACCGAAGCTCCCGGTCACCCACGAGGACAACGAAGAAGAGGAACAGGTATCCTCGGGCGACGAAGATGAAGACGACGAAGAAGATGAAGATGAAAGCGGGGAGGGAAGTTCAACCACGACTACGAACGAGGATTCCAAGTCCAATGCAGTTACGAGGGCCAAACTGATCGAGAAAACGGCACGACTAGGGCAAGCTATTCTGCCTACTTCGTCGTCGTCTAGTAATGTTAGATCCACGAATGGCAGACGATCTAATCCCAATTACTACAATGAGTCAATATCCAATCATATAACTTAAATTATTGTAGTAGATTTTATAATATTTGATAGAAGTTTTAATTCTGTTGTAAGAAGAAGTTCAATTCTGTTCTGTTAGTGTGAACATATTCAATTCATTCCAAGTTGCTTATTTATTTAGGAGCAACTGGCTGCATCTGAGATGGCTCTACCTGGTGCTATGATGAGCAATCCAGCTTGGTTAACACACCTATTGTTAAGGGAAGAGGGTTCTTCATGCTTAAAGTCATCGATTTTTGATTGGCTGGTGTTGAAATGTATCAACCTTTCAAAAGCCGTATCAACTCCAACTTCAAAACCTTTCCGGGAAAATGAGATGAAAAATTATCCATTGTACATTTTAGTAGTTTTATTCCGACCATTGAAAATGGGGGGGGGGACTTTGTATTCGTGCATGTTTTAGTTTTTTATTTTCCACGCAAAATCAGGTACCTCAAAAAATCATCAGAACGGGTTGAATGATGTATCATTTTGAAAACCGACATTAAAAAATTTGTACCCAGTGTTGAGGAAAACCGGCTTAAAACTTTTGAGTTTACGTCTAATTTCGAGCGAGTTAAGCGATTAAATAACGGTCGTGTTATGAAAATTAGTAATTTAACTAAGAAATTTTGTTTTACTGAAATATAAGTTGGCTTCGGAAGCTTTGCTCAATGCTTTCTTGACAATAACAATTTTATAATTATTGTGCAAAAAACAAAAAAAGTTTTTTTTTTCATTTTTTAGGGCAAAATCTTTTGTCGTTTTTGCCTTATTCAGTAATTCTATATGCATTTTTTGCTAGTTTTGTACGCTGTTATATAGGTCCTGGTGATTTTTTCAGTTTTTTTTCCAGAAAAAGTCCTGAAATTTGTTCACGCTAACTGATTTTTTTGCGGTTTGATTTTTGATTTCTGTCTAAGTTCAGTTCATTTCTTTCGTTGAAAGAAATGCAACTTCACCATCGAACAGCACAAATGAAAAAGGTCACGAAAAATGTGAACGACTTATAATTTTGAAAATGAATTTTACTTATCAAGTTTCCTAGCGAAATAAAAAAATGTATGTATTGATCCAATTTTCCCGAATTGGGTTAATTTTATCAAAAACGTGTCGATAATAAAATGTTCTAAAATTGCAAAGAGCATTGAGTTTATCTATTTTTTTCTTGCTAATTCGAAAATTGAGATTTTTTCATCGGTGTTTTTTATCATTGTATGTGCGTTCATTGACTCTTTTCCAACTATCTGTTGGCTATGTTTTGTGAATGTGGTTGGAACATTCTTTGCTAGTTGCACAGCAACCTGCTGTCCTTGTTGTTACTTGAAAACAATTATAGTGTTTCAAAACTAAGTTTGGGTCGATTTAATTAAAGATCTCAAGAGCTCAAAATTCGGTGTCTTACAAAACTCTGAAACGCTTCAACTTTTTGTTGTCAAACGATTTGTAACCCCTCAACCTTCACGAATATTCTGACAAGCAAAAGAAAGATTTTCGTCAAACTTAAAAAAATATACTTGAATGACAAGCGATTGCTTGTTGACAGGCTCATAGGATGATTATATGTGGTATCCAAGGGTGCAACTCTAATAACTCTGTTTTTGCCTTCACTTATTTACCTAGGTTTCCCTCGGGTTACAACCAGTTGGGCTGTACTGCGCGTACAGTAACCCTGATGCAGTTTGTTAGTTCATTAATGTTCTCTAAACTGCATCTACATTCAAAATTTCCAGATCTCTGGAGTACTTGATTGTTGAAATTTTGGCAACTAAATTCAAAAGCTAAAAGAAAACACTTTCTGCCGTTTTTCAGCTTTGAGTAATGCAACCAGCAATCAGTTAGCTCTTTACAATCCAAGCATGAATGCACAAGCATCACAAGCTCCGATGTTTTCTCCATACAATGCTCCTAATCCATATCAACCTAACCGCAACATGCTATGATGCAGCAGCCGCCGATCTACACACAGAACCCGCACGCTCCTATGATGCAACATAACCGCCCCTCTGGTGCTACTATCACAACAAGCATGGCCGCTCAGCCTGCTGCGTCCTCGATAGACCAGACGACAGCAAATAACATGCAAATGGTTATGCTCGAATCAAAACAGGTCAGGTTAAGTGAACATCTCGCCAACTTATTCGGGTAAGACGTCATGCGTCAATTTTTAGCAAATTAGATATATCTTTTCGGTCGGTACAAGTGTGATAGAGGGGTCCCGAATTGCATTATTTGAAGCTAAAACAGCAATTAACTAATCATTGTGCGTCGGTCGTGGCTCTTTTCCAGTCCCCCTTTGATTTTTTCTGAAATTCATTATATGACAGTCAATTTAAAATTACTTTTCTTGTTATGAATTGCATCAAAACGTGTCAGCGTGAATAGATTAACAAGTTTCTACAACATCTCTTACATGAAAAAAGCCGTGTAAATAAATTTTGAACAGCTTTGTTTTGTAATTTTACGAGGGGGGTGAAAACTGGAAAAGAGCCCCGATCGTTCGTTTCAAAACTTTCTGCCTCATTTGTGGATACTTTTGCGATACTTTTATTGCCATCATCGAAAATTTATTGCCGCCATACTTTTATTGCCATTCCTTGGGACCCCTTTATCACACTCGTTCTATCTTTTCAAGTTAATGTTCCCCCCCCCCCCCCGGCCGTGTATCAAGTAAACAATGGACCCAAAAAATCAAAAATCAGGTTTAAAGCCAACGTGAAGCTGCATGTTTTTGTTGGCTTTTACTCTGTAACAAAAATAAGAAAAACACTTCGTCTAAACATTGACAATTGCTGCCCGAATACAATAACGGGATGTAGCTCAAATGGTAGAGCGCGCGCTTAGCATGCGCGAGGTTCGGGGATTGATGCCGCACATCTCTAAACGCTGGACTTTATCTCCAAACATTACATTTTATTTTAATTTTGAAGTTTTTGTCATAAAAGTTAAAAATGTCTGGATTTGGAAATTCATAAGCAGAAATTTGCTCTTTCCCTCCCCCACCCCCTACCTCACATAAGCATCAGTTTTATGGTGTACGAGAGGTTTTACAAGGTTGCAGTGTTTTTCGTGGCCTAATTAGTCTGCATACCAATTTTTGTAATGATCAGACATTGTGAACATAATATTTACAAGACAAAACTCGCAGGCGGGGGGATGGGGAAGGAAAAGAGCCCAGAAAATTTTATGAGACCTAATTTGAAATAAATTGGTGTAAAAAGTTCAATCCATTGAAAGCAACAATTTGAAAATAATTAGACAAAGTGGTTCGACTAACTCTTACTCAATTATCAAAGAAATAGGAGAAAAGCCATTCCATAATGTAACGCAGATAGAACTTTGAAAGAGGTATGTTATCTAGAGGGTCATGGAGGTTAAAATCTTGATTTATTGTGTATTTTGAATCGGTATCTGGAGGTCCTGATAAATATATATTATCAGTTCGATTTTCTTTTTCTTTTATAGAGAATGAATCTGTCCTGTACATTTTTTGTTTGATTGGTTTTTGCTGTGTGTTGTTTTTGATCCATGATGAATATGGTATTGGTTTAAATGTAGAATTTCCTAAGAGGTCTACTTCGTAGTGATGATTTTGGAAATCTAAATATAATGGAAAAGGTTGTAAGTTATTTATTTGTAATTGACCAACGCCGTTTTTACTGCATCTTTGCGTTCTAGTCTTGGTGATGTTTCGTTTTTTGTAAGAAAAAACTTAAAATTTTGTTGCATTTCTTCTTTTTATTATCTTGTTAACAATTCAAGTGGTGTGCTTCTACTGAGTGTGTCTGGCAGTGCAAGATTTTTTAATGGTCTGTAAAGAAAACTGTTGGGTGTTTTGATCCAAACATTAAAAATTCATATTCTGTGAGAGTGTCTTTTATAGCTGTGCATTCTCTCATAAGTGTAGAGAGTATAAGTCCAGCTTGTGTAAAAGTGCTGCGCCGATGCCAAAATTTGAAGCGTCGCACATAGCATAAAATGGTTGATCTGGATCTGGAATGGTCTTTGATATTTGTTCAGTGAGGAACGTTTGTATTTCCTCAAATCGTTTCTGATGTTCTGTTGTCCATTCAAAATTATTTTGCTGTCTGAGAAATTTATAAAATATTCTTAAATATAGTTGCATTTTTTATACGTATTTACTTAAGAAAATAAGCATTCCAAGAAATTCATGGATTTTCTTTTTATTTGATGGAGACTGAAGCTTAGCTTTTCGATTGCATCTATGCCAGATTTTAATGGACAGATCGTATTTCCTTCAATGATATGTCCAAGGAATTTTACAGGGGCAAAGAAAAATGTGATTTATCCAGGGCTGCTTTCAAGTTTTTTTGAGTAGTATTTGATGATACTTTTTTAAGACATTAAACATTTCGTGTTTTTTGGTCTGTGATTGCATGAAAACATCGTCTAAATATGTTATGGCATTTTTACTGAGAGTGAGTGGTCGAAAAGTTTTTCTCATTAATGCTGAGAATGCTGCTGGTTCCATGGAAATTCCATAGAAAAGTCTATTAAATTCGTATTGTTGGTTTCCAATCACGAATTATGTTAAGCGGCGTAATTGTTCATTTAATGGCTTTTGGTTTTGTGGAGTGAATAGAAAATTATGAAAAAACTGCAAAAAATTTCGCAGAGAAAGAGAAATAATTCGAAAGTATCTACAATGAAAAATATGATGATTTGAAAAAGTTGTATTTTTTAGAAGGCGGACTGATTCGGAAAGAAGCATTTGACAAATGATTCGTTCTTGCCGTAACTTTTGTTCTGGTGAGGGAAAATTTGAATGTGGTCAGATTGTTTATTGATTTTTGACAAGTGGGTTGAAAATGGGAAATTTTTGGCGAAGAGAAGTGTGAAGGTCTAGGAGTGAGCTTCTTGATTTTGTTTTTATTCTTTGGATGATCGGGGGTATTTAGGAGTTATTCGTACTCTAGGCTAAATGATCATGTCCTATTTTTTCCTTACGCTAATTTAATATTTTCCTTAAGGGAAATTTGAAGTGTAAGTTGGGAAAATATTGTTGATTTTTGTACCAGATAATAGGGAAGGGTTGTAACATTTAGATTTTGTTTTTTCCGGTTGTCAAATTTGAGCTTAATGCTTGTTTTTGACCTGGAGGTCCTTTATTTATAGTTACATATATGTTTGAAGTTTGCAAAGTGTCGGCTAAAGAAGTGGTGTCAGAGTGAGGTGATGCTTAGATAGCTTCTGATTGGCTTAAGTTGAACTAGTTGTTCAAAGGTTTCAGCATGAAATTATAAAAAAAGGAAAGAAGAATTTGCTATATTTCTGAAAGTTAAAAAAGAAATCAAGTAGAAGGAGGTTTTTGGAATCCATATTTCTTTAATATTTTAGATTGTGGAATGAAGGCTTTATAATCTTTTCGTGGTTGATTTCGAAGTGGTGGTGATTGTCGTTGTTGAGAGGCTTCTTTTACTTCCTGTGGTAAAATTTTTCTTCTAATTTTTGGTTTTTTCTTTGTTTTTGAGGTATTTGTTTATTTCTTATTTTTTGGGATTTTTGTCGAGTTTTTTCGTAATTTTTGTTTCTAAAAATTGTGGTGAACAATTTGTATCAATTGTTTGTTTTTGACTATTGTCTGAGTTGTTGTGAGTAGTATGGTAAAAAAAGTCTCTTGGGTAGTAAGGTAAAAAATTGTTTCTGTGTTGAACAATTTTTTTTTTTTTTGAAACAATAAGTTTATATGTGACATCAGTGGGTTTGTCAATAGTTTGAAATGGTTCTTTTCGGATTGGTTGTAACTTTTTAGATATTTTTTTTTGTAATAAAAAATTTGGGATTAAGACGAATTTTCCAATTTTTAAATTTGTAGCTGGTGTGAATCGTGAATTCAATTGGGAATGGATATTCTGTCTTTGTAATAGTTTTTGGCTATTTTTTTCATAAAGTTCCTTGTATTTTTTTTATCTCTGTTTAAAATCCATTCGGTATATTGCTGGAGGCTAATTTCAAAAACTGTGGGTGATGAAAATGATCTTCATCATGTGTATGTAATGGTAGATAATAACACATTGATTCTGTTGTGGGTTGGCAATAACCTTGTGTGTTTTTTGAGGAGTTTTCTGTGAATAATTTTGTTTTCGTGATTTTTGATTGAAAAAAAAACATTTCATAAGGTGATAGTCCTAAGGTTGTTGTTTTTTTGTGAATTGTAAGCCAAGGAAAATAATTTTACATCTGTTGACCATTCAGTATATTTTGTATCGTTTCCATTTATGATACATCTGAGGTATTTTTGTAGTGAACGGTTCATTCCTTCGACTAAACCATTAGTCCAGGGGGCATGAGATGTTCGTGGTTTGTGTTTCATATTATTTAGATGGCGATATGTAATTATTTCATTATAAATGATCTCAGTGCCATTCTATGTGACAAGGATTTGCGGTAATCCAAAATTCGCTATCCAGTGTTCATAAAGTGTTGTATATGCATAATAGGCATTACAATGAGGTACTAGGTTAAGTGCTACGTAGTGTGTAAATGCGTAAACTATAACCATTATATATGAGTTTCCTTCTGAAGAGGGTGATATTGGTTCTTTTGTATCGAATGAGATTCTGTGGTTAAAGTTTAAGTTTTGTCCTTTAAAATTTTGTTTTTCTGCTATTTGCTTTTGATGTGGGTATGGCTTTTTTTAATTGGCATGTTTTGCAATCATTGCACAATACTTTAATCCAAATCGATGCATTTGGAAAGCAAAAACTTTGGATGAAATTTGAGAATGTTTTTTCTGATCCTGCATGTCCTTTAGTGTTTAAGGAATGTGAAATGTGAAATGTTAAAGTATCAAACTTAGTGGTAAACATGGTACTTTTAATCCAGGTGTTTGATATTCTAAAATATCTGTGTTCTCATTTATGGATGTATTTTTGAATTTTCTAAAGTATCTTAGAAGTCTTTTGTTTCCTAGAATTGTGATATCTGCTTTTATGGGTTTTAGTTTATAAGTGTGCCAAAATTTTAAAGTGACTGGGTCAAGGTTTTGGTACTTTTTAGTAGATCAAGTGTTAATTTTTCTGTATTTGATAGAAAGATATTTTCAATTTTCAACTTTGAGAGAGGTATATTATCTAGAGGGTCGTGAAAGTCAAAAACTTGATTTATTGTGTATTTTGAATCGTTATCTGGAGGTCCTGATAAATTTAAATTACCAGTTAGATTTTCTTTTTTTTTAAAGGGAATAAGTCTGTCCTGTACATTTTTTATTTGAGTGGTTTTTGTTGTATGTTGTTTTTGATCCATGATGAATATGGTATTTGTTTAAATGTAGAATTTCCCAAGAGGTCTACTTCGTAGTGATTATTTTGGAAATCTAGATATAACGGAAAGTGTTGTAAGTTATTTATTTGTAATTGAGCAACGCCGTTTTTACTGCATATTTGCATTCTAGTTTTGATGATGTTTCGTTTTTTGTGAGAAAAAACTTAATATTTTGTTGCATTTCTTCTGTTGTTTTTCTTGTTAACAATTCAGGTGGTGTGCTTCTACTGAGTGTGTCTGGTAGTGCAAGCTTTTTTCGTGGTCTGTAAAAAGAACTGTTGGGTGTTTTGATCCAAGTATTAAAAATTCATATTCTGTGAGAGTGTGTTTTATAGCTGTGCATTCTCTAATAAATGTAGAGAGTCTAAGTTCAGCTTGTGTAAAACTGCTGCGCCGATGCCAAAATTTGAGGCGTCGCACATAGCATAAAATGGTTGATCTGGATCTGGAATGGTGTTTGATATTTGTTCAGTGAGAAGTGTTTGTATTTCCTCAAATCGTTTTTGATGTTCTGTTGTCCATTCAAATTTATTTTGGTGTCTGAGAAAGTTATGAAAAATTCTTGCATTTTTTATACGTATTTACTTAAGAAATTAAGCATTCCAGGAAACTCTTGGATTTTCTTTTTATTTGATGGAGGTTGAAGCTTAGCTTTTTGATTGCGTCTATGCCAGCTTTTGATGGACAGATCGTTTTTCTTTAATGATATGTCCAAGTAATTTTACAGGGGTGAGGAAAAAATGTGATTTATCCATGGCTGCTTTCATGTTTTCTTTAAGTAGTATTCGATGATATTTTTCTAAGACATTAAACATTTTGATTTTTTGGTCTAAGATTGCATGAAAACATCGTCTAAATATGTTATGATTTTTTTACTGAGAATGAGTGGTCGACAAATTTTGCTCAAAAATGGTGAGGATGCTGCTGGTTCTATGGAAATTCTATAGAAAAGTCTATTAAATTCGTATTGTTGGTTTCCAATAACGAATTCTGTTAAGCGGCGTGATTGTTCATCTAGTGGTTTTTGATTGTATGCACTGTTCATATCAATTGTTGTGAACCATTTTTTATGTTTATCTTTGAGAGAAGCACTTGAATTGGTTCTATAGGCCAATTACATTTAGGTTCATCTACGAGCGAATTGGGATATCTTGCATCTAGAACGATTTTTGATGATTCCGTTTTGGCTAAAATAATAACGGGATTTAAGAATGTGTTTCCTTTTGGTTGTTTTTCTTTATTTAATGGGAAAATAATTTCATATTGTTCTAGTATATTCAGTAATCTATTAACTTTGTGAATTGGGACTTTATTTTCTCGTTGCTTTTTGAAAATTGGGTCAGGTTTCAGAGGTAGGTGTAGTGGTGAGTTTACTTTTCCAACATCAAGCTTAGATGTGGCATAAACCATTGGGTATCTTAGTAGCAGTTCGGCTAGTTATTCAATTTCTTTTTGTGTATTTTGAGAATGTCGAAAATTGAACATCGAGAGGAATTTTTATTGTTCCGTGGTGTATTTTGATATCTGAAATGTCGGTTTCAAATAAGGTGTTCTTGTAAAATAGTCAGTGTTTCTTTTGTTATCACTTTGTTAACATAGTCTGTGTTCCGTTTGTTATCTAATAATTTCAAAAATACTATTTTGTCTATATGCTACTTCTAATGTGGGAGAAATTATTGCATTTGTTTCGCAATAACCTAGAAGTCCTAGAGATAATGTTATTTTGTATGGAGAATTGTTGTATACATGCAATGAAATTATATCTGAATTTGTATTTTTCGTGTATTTGATGGATGAGTTTGTTACTCGGAAAAACTTGTGAATTGGCTTGAGCTCAAAATCAGACAGATATAGTCGTTGTTTGTTCTGTTTCATATTATATTGATGGAGTTGAGTTACTGAAAAATTATATACATATCCTGCCAGTGGTTTCAGGTGTTTTCGTTCTTGGTTATATATAGCGTATAATTTGGAGAAAGTTGGCGGTTGTTTATATAGTCTTTGGAAGAATGTAAGGGATGAGTTTTTTATTTTTGTGTATTTGTCTTCTATGTGTATAATGCTATTTAAAATATTACTAGTAGGATTATATTTAGTGATAAATGGTACTCCAACGACATTGTGTTTTATAACTGCGATATTGAATGTTTGTTTGAAAGGTTTGTATAAAAGTTTATTCTGTTCCATTGTTCGAATGGGAATAAGGAATAGTTGGATTTTTCCAAAGTTAGTTAAACTTGCTCCTTGTGCTGTAGCTAATTTGCTTAAGGTTTCTGAGGGTAATAATTTTGGATGTAAAGTTTGTATTTCATTCCAGGTGGGAAAGTTTATGATATTTGTTTCTGCACCTGAGTCTAATAAAAAATCAATTTAGAGGTCTGGTGATTGAAAATCTTTAATTTTTGGACTTTCAAAATGAAGTGGTATTTTCCAAATTTTTTCTTGGGGTAGCTTTATTCTGTTTGATGTGTTTTGACATTTTTTGTTTGTGCTTGAACTTCCTTCATTTTTTTGTTCAGTATAGTCTGTTTTTTCTTGAATATTACCAGGGTTTTGGCGATGGTTATTATTGTTTTGGAAATAATTCGATTCTGTTTGTGTTTCATATTCATTTTCAATCTGAAGCATGTTTATTGAAAGCATTTTTTCTGAATCGCTTTCATCGTCTGTGGATTCGCAATTTACGTGATTTAGGTGTAACTCTGTGGTTTCTGTGTTATCAATACCGGGAGAGTCTGATTGAGTTTCTTCAGTTGATTGTACTTGGTTAATTTGTCTTTGATGTTTAGTTGTACTACTTCTATAGTTTTGTTGTCAAATCTGATATTGTATATTATTTCTGTGCTGCGATTGAGATTAATTTTTTTGTCGATTTTGATAAATTGAATTTCTTTTTTGAGAATTTTCACGTGATCTTTTGTGATAATTATTAAAGTTTTAACTATTATTTGAATAGTTTCGTGATCTGTTTTTTTGATATAGTCTGTTCCTGTTGTTTGAATAGTTTCTGTTTCTTTTGTATGAGGAGTTTCTAGAGCAATTAATTGAATAATATCTGTTTTGGGGGGTTGAGTTTGAACGATTCCTGTTATAATTTGAATAGTTGCTTCTGTTTGAGTTTGATCTTGTATAATTATTTTGATATTGATTGTTTTGACTTTTTGATCAATTATATCTATTTTGCGAGAAATTTCGTGAATTTTTTTGATCTGGACATCTTCCACGATAGTTATATCTGTAGGGTGATTATTGTCTAGAGGCATTATAGTTGTCAGGAATTGGTTTTTCTGAAACATTGTTACTGTGGATGTTTTTGTTTGGTAGATTTTGGTCTTTTTTCATGTATTGGTAAAATGAATTAATTGGTTCTCTATGTTTTTGTGGTTTGTTCTGATTATTTTGTTGTTTTTGTCTACATTCAACAGTGCTGTGTCCGTATCTACGGCAAAAGTTACACCCTTTTTTGCCTTTAAAGTTTGGGTTTTTCTCGTAGATATTTAATATTTGAGTAATTTTTTGAGCTAGTTCAGTGTCAGAATCATGAATATTTTTTTTTATTTGTGAATAAGTGGTTTGCATATTACTAACATATTGTTATTTTAAATTTTCTAATTCTTCCAGTTTTATAGTGATTTCAGCTTGTTCTAGTTTATTTACTAGTTTTCTGGAGTCTATATCAGGTTCTCGAAAACAAGATGGATGTGATGCCCTTGTATTCATTGCTATTTTTTGTAATTGAGGTGTTGGAGTCATCATTATTGTTTCTGTCATTTTTGTATTCTTAAAATCATGCGTATTAAGAGAATATGCTTTTCTTACTAGTATTTCAATTCTTACTGCATGTTGTTTTATTGTTTCGTTTGGGATTCTACGTTTTCTTGTTTCGTTTGGGACTTCATTGCATAAAACTCTTTGGTGTTGTTTGTTTCTTTCTGAGTCGAACAATTTTAAAAATTCTTGTGTGAATTTTTTCCAATTTGGTTTAATATCTATAGGTAAAAATGAAAATTATTTTTGGGCTGCGCCATCAATTGTGGTTTGGATTGGAGCTGTGCGTCTATGTATCCAATTTTGATGAAGTGGTGTATTTACTTGTTTAGGTCGTATATTTAAAATCAGTTTTGCTGTGACTGCATCTAAATAATCTTCTACTGAGTATTCGGGATCTGCTTATCTGAATACCATTAGTGGCCTATTTGAAGATTTTGAGGATCCATCCATAAGGTATGGATTAATAGTCATTTGTAGTGATTCTGCGGCATTTGGTGTTTGAGAAAAAAAATGTAAGTTGAGTCTTTGTTATTTCGAGTTGTTGTAGATAATCTGGTAGTGGGATTTAATTTTGCATTTGACTTGGTTGGTAATTTTGTGTATTCACTGGGTTTTGTGATTGAAAATTATTATTATATGACGTTGGGTGATGTCTATTTTGCCTTTGTTCGTTTCGTGTATATGGTTCGAAAAGATCTGGTTGATAGAAAGGATCTGGTTGATCGATGTTCCAGTTATGGTGATGATGATTTGTATTAAATTGTTGGTTTTGATAGTAATATTCTTCATCTTCTGAGTATGTGGTTGATTCCTAATATGATGTTTGTTTGTTATGTTTTTATTTTGTTGAACAAATGGACAATTTTCGCTAGGATCTAGTGTAGCTCGTGGTTGATCGTTAAAGAATACTGATTAAGCAGCTTGTTGTGGTACATTTTGATTTTGTGACTGCGGTTGACTTTGACTAGTATTGGGGTGTTTTCTTGTTTTGGATTTTTGGAAAAAATTATAGTTATGATCTGAGTTGTTATTTCTATTCGATGTCTTTTGCTTATTTGTTTGTCTTGATGTTGTTACTGGTCTGAATGTTTGATAGTCCTTTTGTAATTTTTTGGAATAACTGAAGGTTTCACTGTCGATTGTATAGTTGTTTGTGGAAATACTGTGTTTTTATTTTTTGGAGTTGTAAGTGTTGGGTTAATAGGAGAAATGCTTTGTTGTATTGTTGTTGGCATTGTTTGAACTATTTCTTGATTTACGAAATTTGATGGAGTTTGAATATCTTGTTGTTTGAAATGTTATGTTCCGTTTAATTTTTCTTGATTAATAAATGTAGAGTTTAAACTATTATTTCCTTCTCTATCGGTGAATATTGAATTAAAGTTTATAGGTGTTAAATCAATAGTAAGTGGAGTTATTCTAACATAATCTCTATTAATGGAAATTGTGGTAATTGCTTGACTTTAGATGTCAGTTGGTATATTAATAAATGATAGATGAGACCATTCAGGGTCCCAAACATAATATGTTTCGTCTGCCAATATAGTTTCATCGTCTGAATTTTGTGGTTGAAAACTTTTTCTTGCTAGTGATCTAAGGTCAAAATTATGGACAAAATATTCAATTATAAAACTTGCTAGTATCTTGTGTAAATCGTGTTTAACATTTTGTGATATATCGTTATTAGTGAGCTTTTCACGGATTGTATTTAAAAATTTTGACGAAAAAACTTATTCCTTGTCTTACAGCTGTGTGTCGGGATGTTTGAGTTGGTGAGTCACCTTGTGTTTCTCTCAATTCTAGTATGGATAGATACCTATAAAAAATTGAGAATACATCGTTTGTGAATATGGAATTAGTTCTTTGTGAATTTTGGTGCTGTATATTTTATATATAGTATTTGGGTTTTTTTTGTGATTTAGTTTTGGTGATGTAATTTCGATTGTGAACACACAATAATGTGATGTGATATTACATATATCTTTTAGGTAATGATCATGGATTTGTTGTTTTATTTGTACTTCAGGTAATTTTTGTTTACATGGGCTATTTACTTTTTCAATTAAATTTACACTTCAGTTGTGACCAAATTGTACTTGTCCTCGGGCGGGATCACTTTGTAGTTGTATGAAAAGTGGAAGTGTCGAGTTATCATTGAAATTTTTGTTATATTCGATCATGTTTTTTTGCAGAGCTGTACGTGTGTAACATTCAATATGTCTTATTGGTTAATTCCAATTATATAGGCGTATTTTTTTTATATGACTTTTTCCTTTAATTGATGATGATGCTGTAGCTTCTGAGTCAGAAAATTTTAAATGGTCTTCTATCGGGTTATCCTTCTTTATTTAATGTTTTAAAACTTGAAGTTCCTGTATTGTTTTTGTTTCTGATTCTGAGACTGCATTTCGTCGTTTTGAAAATCGTTTTTTGATCATTTGCATTTGTTTTGTTATGATTGTCTTTTTTGTGTTTGTCTTTTTGACCTAATATATCCTATTGTTGTCTGAGCGTTGTGATTACAAGATCATATCTGTCGTTTTTAATTGAGGTTACTGAAGGATTTCTTCAAACTTTATGTCAGTAAATGAAAATCTAAATTTACTGCGTAAAGGATTCTAAACACATAGGTTTGTTCCGGTTTCCGTTGTACTATCATGAAATGAATTGGTAGATTTCTTCCTAATCGTAGATCGTGCCTTGTCCTTGGTCTTCTCGCAATACCTGGTTTTTCTCCTATTGTTTGGAAAATTGGCCGTGATCTATTGAGTCGGAGAGACATTTCTCAAAAAATTGTCTATTTCATGTATTATTTTCGCAATTTTGCAATTGTCTAATTCTAAAATATATTTTTTCTAAATCTAAGTTAGTTTAGGTCTTGTTCGAGGTTTTTGGTCGCACCAGATGAGTTATGTATGGATTACTGTACTCATAGAGTAATTTCAGATAAGGTACACCGTCTGCTCGTCACGCTATCTTATTTTCGGCCGGATAGATTCGTGCAACTTCTTAGTCTAATACCGATCTTAATCTTTCTCTTATATCTCCTAGTCTCAATAGATCTAATGTATACTGGTTTGTGCGAGTTAGTTTCCAGAAGGAGAACAAATATATTCTAAGTTTAATTCAAATTGCTCTGGTGCTGAAACTACAAGTGTAAATGTTAGTTTTGGAATATGATTGGTTAGTTAAAAATATTGTATAGAAATAGAGAATTATAATTATAGCCAATAATAAATTCTAGTTTAGAACTGGTTCCAACTTAGAAACCCAAGCAGAAATAAACAAAAATGAACATTAGTTAGCAAAAGTTTTGTTTTGTTTGCAAATATCTAGACTATTACCTTTTCATTAAGCAAAAATATGGTACCCGGTATCGGATTTTTTGCCAAGTTACAAATTTGTCAACTAAATGCATCAGCTTGCTTTAGTCAACATACTTTTATCAGTTTACTTTTTTAGCATTAATTCCAGCTTCTAAGTTTGCCTATTCGAAATTGAGGGAATGAACATGCTCATGAGTCACTACAGTAGCCTACAGTTCAAATCCGACCAGGATCTTACTATTAGCAATTTGAAAGTTTTTTGGTGGTAACGGAAAATTGTTTTTCTGAAATAGTTTTCCGGTTCTACTTTTTGTTCACAAAAAAAATCTTTCGCTTGCGTTGAGTTTTTTAAGGTTGTAGTGTGTTTAAAATTGATGCATTATGATTGCGTTTGAAAACTTTAAGGTTTTCGAAAAAAAATGATCTAATTTTCTGAAAATGATTTTCAAGAAAAGATAACTTTTATATGCTATTGTTTTTTTCCAACTGTGCGTCAAAAAAAGTTCGAAGTTTTTTGTGTATAGTTGCTTTCGGAACCAGATAGAAAAAGTTTTGATGCAACAAATTTATTGGTTTGAATTTTTTGAAGGATTAAATGCTTTTTAACTTGTCTTCCTACATCGCACTAAAAACTAGATTATACCATATTTTCATCAAGAGCAGCATAAAGTCTGATCAAGATTAAAAGTGTGAATGCGACGCCCAGAATATTCCGGCGCCACCAAAAATCTACGAATTAAAAAACTCAACATAGGAAACTTCAAAAAAATAGAAAAACAGCACAAACATTTGGTCACATTCGTGGAATGTCTAAAAAGGGCCGTACTCGTAATTCTGATATTGCAACCCAGTATTTTATCAGATCTATTGCTAAGCAAAAACAAAACTAGGTTCAGGGGCAGATCCAGTATTTTCTCGAGGGAGAGAGGCGCACTTTCAGAAAAAAAATCCAAAATTTTGCAGACCTTTTCTTTGGTCGACCAAATTGACTATCTGGGCTCTCCCAAATCACTATTAGGACCACATTTTTTCCAATTTTCTGCGCCGCAGCAACGTTTTAAAAAAAAAACAGGTCAAAAAGCCGTTTTTGGGCATTTTTTGGAAAATTTTGACAAAAAATTTCTTATCAGTGTCTAGAACAATTATCACTTCGATCAATGGGACTGTTTTTGGACATTTTATTGGACTATTTTTTGAACTGTTTTGTATGGGACTGTTTTGTATTGGGTTGTTTTGTACAGACACGTTTCTTACACTTTCTACAAAATATTGATATTTTATGCTTGAAATCCATTTTTATGGGTTCCTGAAACTTGCCAATGGCATGAAAGTGAGTATTGGAGGCGATTTAAACTGACTCAGAAATCAAATCGTTCGAATTAAAAAAAAATTTTGGTCTTCTTTGATCTTCTGAATTTTCTGAACTTTTGGTTTGTTTTGGTGTTCTTGTTGCGGCACTAAACGATTTTTTGTTCCAACTTTTGTTACGAAAGTAACGGAATAATTGTGATCGTGGTGGATTTTTTTTCAGACATTTTTCGAATTTTTACCCGCACCGAAGTTTTTCCGATTATTATCTATTATCTGGCGATTTTGTGGTCGAACAAAAAATTGTTCTTTTAATAATATATTATCTGGTGATTTTGTGGTCGCAGAGTAGAGTAATCGATTATATGGAGAAAAAAATCCTTTAAAAACTTTAATTTTATGTCGATTATATTGGAATTATAATGGATTATAATAGATTCCCGCACCGAGCGCCCATGGATCATAATCGATTATATTGTCATAATATGGTCCGCAATAAAATGACAAAATAATCTATTTACCCTCCCTTCAGTTTACCACTTTATGTTTTGGGTCCTAGAATTTACTGCAATTTTATGGCGTTAGCAATAGTTTTTGTTGCAATTTTTTGGCAGTTTTATGGCGAATACAATAGATTTTATTGCGATTTTATGGCAATTTCAGGGCGAAAAAAAATAGATTTTGTTGAGATTTTGTGGAGATAAAAAAAGTGTTTTAGTTGAATTATAAGGCAATATAATCTTCATGAAAATAATCTATTTTCTTTCTATTATAATAAAAAGTGTTGCTTAAATTGGTTACACATAATCGATTATAATGGCAACATTTTCCGCAACATTTTCTCAATACATTTTTATCAGAGAATCTTCAGTGCGGGTAACTAGCCATTTTATATCATTCCAAAAATATTGTCGTTCGAGCCTAAATTTGAAAAAATAGTTATTTTGTGATCATTTCTTGTAAATTTATTGGGGTTTAAAGATTGCCATTTTGGCCTATTTGGGACAATTAACGCGCGATATATTTCGCGCTATTAAAGCGTAAGCGTTGATTTAATCCGTGTCAGAATTCGTTCCAAACTGGTTCAAGGAAACTTAATTGCCGTAATTGATTTAATATGTTAATACGAGCGAAATCTATCGCTTTGTTTTTTATGGCGTGTGGGGGGATTTTTTTCACAAAGAATCTTGAATTTTTATAAAGTTTTTTAAATTACATTTTCTATTACATTTATTTTTTCCATATTATGGCTGTTCCATAGATCCTAAAAGGCAGTCAGTACATTCAGGGCTTCGCCCTGATACGAACAGCCTTGTTTTCTTATCTTCTTCATTAGCAAGAGCGTTCAAGCTTCTTTTTGCCTTCCGTGTGCTTGTGAATTGCAAGTCCACCTGGGTAAAACATTTAGGATTTACTCAACAATCGCCCTAACCCCTTCCCCCTATAGTATCTACAAAAAAACTGCCGCACCTATAAGAAAATGTTGTAAATTTTCACTAGACCGTTTAAAATTCGAGTTTTGCTGCAATTTGATTTCTCGAAAAATGCTCGAAAATTGCTCGAACCCTTTTAATGTTTTACTAAACGATCATTGCTGGTTGATTGCTTAGTAATCAATCTTGAGTAATAAGTCTAACCTAAGATCCTCAAGTTTCTTGACAAAAGTTATAGTGGAAACAAAAATTAGAAAAGAGTATGAATTATTGATATTGCCAAATACAGAGCACAGGGTTATTAGGTTATATAAAGGAATCGATCAGCATAAGGATATATACCTATTAATGACGGGGTTTTAGATCTTGTTTTCACCCTATAATTTATCTTTTTACGAATGATGATGATGAGGTAGATTTCTCGAGTCAATCTTCGGTGGGTCTATTCTTCTGAGTTGTCTTCTGAGAAATTGCCCGGTGATCTTCAGGCTTGATTTGTGTCGCTATTTGTTATCTCGATTTACTTTTTATCGAAGTTTAAAGAAAAAAACTGAATTCTGTTTTTGTTGCAAAAAAAAACTAATTTTATAAATTGGTAAAAACAAAAAAGGAAAATTACTTTTTCGGAAATTTGAAATTACAAGATTTGAATATTTGCTTCTGACTGAACAATACGAACAACCGAAGATTTGAGGCCAGTCCTGTGGCTCGTAAGCATAATCCGGCGGCTGATTCATCTATCAAAGTATTCAGGTTTCACCTGCTCCTTTATTCTCCCTTCATCATAAGGGAATTTTCATCTAGACTTTTTTTGTTTTTCAAATCAAACATCCTTTAATTATTAGTCCCTCTTGATCAAAACTGCAGCCTTTAGATCTATGTTATTAAAAATTCAGTGTTTTATTCTGGTGCATATTTTTCCAGGTGCATCTCTGATTTATCAAAGCCTGGAGAAATCTTGGGCAGCCGGCAAGGCTATTCAAATTTAATCCATTTCTTAAATGTTATAGTTAAAAGGGACGTGTTTGTAATCACCGCCTTTTGAAATACTGAGCATGACAAAATGAGAAAAATTGGACCAGTATTTAAAAGTAAGTGTTTTTTCAAACAAAATTTTTTAGTCCTAATAAGAATAATTCAGACAATATCTGGTTTAGTGAGTAGAGGCTTTCTTTTAAATGACACGCTTGAATTTAGAATTGGGACATACTAAGTAAACAGTTTCGACAATGGTTCTTTGTCCGTGTAGTATTTGCAATACTGCAACCTATTTAACAATTACCTCAATCCCCATCCCTTTTCTTGAAGGGGGTAATTGTTAAGTAAATCCAAGAATTCTTCATCTAAAATTTTGGATCAAGTGAACATCCTCCCCCCAGATAGACCAAGTTAAGATCTGCCAACTGAGCATTTATTTCACACTAATTTTGCTAAGCGCTGCCTGTAAAATATTCGATTTTGATTGGCTAAAAATTAATAACTTAGAACCAAGTTAATACCAGTTTTAAATCAGTTTGATATTTGCTACAGAACGTAACATTTCGGACTTGACATTTTGTATAGTTTAGTCAGAATCTTTAGGCGTAAAAAGCTAAAATGCATTTTATTCCAAAGAATAGTTTATGCTTAACTTGTTTCCTTTGTCAATAAAACTTCAAACTTCCGCATCAGAGAATTTTTAAAAGCTGAAATATTTTAACCGGGCATTTATTTTGAAAAAATTTCATCCGATCAGACAACTGCCTTAGTTAAAGAGCTTTTTAAGCAATGGAACAAACTATAACCAGTAGACTGTGAAGTTACTTACACTCACTTTAGACAAAGACTGAAAATTATTACTAATTCAACCACAATCAAGCTTTCGTCGTGTTCAATAGATTATCTTATGTTTCGCTAATAATTTCAGTTATCAGCGAAAGTAGAAGTAAAAGCATCGAGTGCTCAGATTAAAATGGGCTACAAATAGCAGACCGGAAGCATAGTTAGACAACTCGTATCAGGGCGGAGTCTGATTTTTCGATTGCCTTTTAGGGTATTTGGAATAGTTTCCAGTTTAAAAATTCTAAAAATTTAAGCAATAAAAATTTTGAAAAATTAATTGCTTTGTAAATGTTTCCAAGAAGTATTATCAACTTAAAAATTACAATTTTTTTCTCTAGTTACGCGTCACTGTGGTTATAGGATTGCTTCAATTCAACTTGGAGTTGTTTCTGAGCCAAGATTAAACAAAAAATTACAAAACGCGCGCCTGTGGAATCTCATTTTCACCAAACTGGCAACTCTCAAACATCCATAACTTCAGACAGTTTGGAGAAAACCAACAACAGTACCAAATAAAAGTCGAAACTTGTCAGGCGTAAAAATCATGGGCCTTTTTCTTATTCCGCTCAAAAGTCAATATTACATAAGTCATAAGTCAATATAATGACGCCGATTTAGTCAAAAATATAGATTGGTTGGCAAATTATTCATTTTTTTCAAATAAGCTGCAAATTTGTACCCAGAGCGGAAAAAAAACACCAGAAATAGCTCCAGAAAAAAATGACTATTATCACATCTGTTCAAAATTCGGCCGTTTTAGAAATCGGCTAAAGCAGAAATTGACCGCTTTGTATTAACCAAACCAATCACCGAGGTCAACAATTTTTCTCTGCATTTATACTTTTAAAAATTACAAAATCGCAGAATTAGGAAACTTTGGGCGGAATAAGTAAAAAACCGCAAATTCACTCTGAGCATCAGTGAGCTGAAAAAAATGTACGTAAATTATACTTTCTTAGTTTTTTTTGGTGGCCGAAAAAATTAGAAAAAAACTAGGTAAAAAAACTTGACTAAAGATAATTCTGTCAGTTTCTTTAAAATTCAGTTTAAAAAGAGAAGATTCGCCACTCTATTCGCTGTCTGCTCTAACTTTTTTCAGCTATGGATAAAAAAACTTGCAACCTTTTTTACCTTTTAAATTACCTCCAACCAAAGATTAAAATCAACTACCTCCAACCATTTTTTTTTCGAATACTTGACAATCAGCAAAAGAGTGCATTGGGGTACAAAAAAATTAACCGTCAAGACTTTTCCTTCATTATACCTGGTCACAAAATTAACACCATGTTGAAATTGACAAAATTACGATTAAATTTTCAAAAAAAAACTAGCAGAAAAAAAAAACAAATTTTTGTGATGCAATTTAAATGCAAAAAGCAAAAGAGTTAAAACGATTTGTTTTAAGCAAACACGAAGCTCAGATTACACGAATTTTCAATTTGTGGATACAAACTCGTTATATGTTTTCATTTTGCCTCTTAAACCTTACTTTCCTGGCTATACAAGCCCTCATACAATTTCAAAAGAGCTGTTATCGCCTCGAAATCTTTTGTCGTCTCAATTTGTTTAAAGAAAGAGGTGTTAAGCTTAAAGTAAATTTTGGTTAATATCGCCCACTTGATTAATTGAATTTTTTTTGCCGGTCATTTTTCAGCATATTGAATAATAGCTTTACTGTTACCATTTGGTAGAAAAAACTAAACTAAAATTTATACGCAACGGTAAAAACAACTTAACCATAACGTATAACTCAGGTTATAATCTTTTTTTTAGGCGTGTCTTTTCTTTTCTGTCTCTTGCAGAGGTCAATGCCACATAATCCCTTTTCTTACAAACCCCCCCCCCCCCCGCATCTGTCAAAGCGTGAGGCTACAATCATATTTAAAATAGCTTGCATAGTTAAGTGTCACCAAACTAACACTTGAATATCATGGACATTCAAGTAGTGTAAAGATATGGTTTAGTTCAACGTCATGGTTGATATCAAGGTCATTCCATCATTTAATCATTAAATCTTTTTTTGATTTCTTGATTAAATATCGATATTAAAAAATAACAGAAGTCATAGCAGGTTTAGAGGCGCCTGAAAACGGGCTGCATAGTTCCACGGCGTTCTCGCAATGAGATTTCGATTGGTTGTAAATGTAGTAACTTTTACAATGAATGGAATCTAATTTGTAAACAATTTATTATTATTATTATTTACAAGAAGAGAAGGTGCCTCGTTTCTGGTTGAGCTCATCAATGAGCTCTCTGTAACGGTGTTCATTTTTTGCTTCCTGTTATTGTTCTCCTTGTTTTAATCACTCAATTCCATGCCGTCATTGCATGTTGTTCCATCTTTTGAGTGTTCTGACCCTTTTTGCTTTGTACTGAGGATTCATTTTGTCTCAATTGTACCCTCTGGGGAGTCCATCAATCTCAAAAAAATGTCCAATGGTGTTTTGGAGTACACAAGGCTGAATCGTCTATCATGACGTCTAGCAATGTAGCCTCTTTCATGGCTTTGGTTGGACAATCTTCCAGCTGGTTATCCGACTGATCGAATAGAATAGCATATCGATCTTTTCGTGGTAGCACAGTGAACGTATATGCTTTGTACTGGGACAAGTACACCGTTATTCTGATACTCAAAACGTCTATAAAATTTATATTTTTGGAAAAGTTCGTGATAGACCAATGCTGTCTATCAAACATTTCCAGAGTTTTGTTTCATCTGCGTTGTATCTTGTTTCGTGAAATTTTGCTGCGGATATGCCACTTTGATGTTTATAAGGTTTCGACTTGATTCCTTGTTGGATTACTTGAGTTGGTATTGACCGTAAATATTTCTAATGTCCAGGGTCCTATCATCGGTCTCAGGATTATTTGTTGTTTTTGACTTCGAAATTGTTAGCTCTTAATCTTAACTATCAGGCTCACCCGCATCCAATTTAGGCGTAAATAATCGATTTTAACGGATTATTATGATGATTTTTTGACAATTATAATCGATTATAATTACCAAAATTAGGTCTTTAAGGGATTTATAATTGATAATAATCGTGATATTTTCCAAGAGGTTATAATCTCTTATAATGGATTAAAATTGATTATAGTTCTTACTAAAAACCCTTAAAATCAATTATAATTGATTATAATCGATTATAATCTCTTATTTTGCCGAAATTTTCCTATATTCGATTTATATCTTATGGGTTATTATTTTTGTGTCAATAAGAAAATCTCTGGAAGAGAGATCTCTTGAACACTTTGGTTCATCTGAACAAAAAGTTTTACCACGAAACAAAAGTTTCATAGAGTTCCTTTCATATGAGTGGAAAGGTTCTCGCGGTAGATGAAAAATAAATTTTCCGAATCAATCATGAAACTAAATCAATTTGCTGACGTTTTTTTTTAAAAAGCTTAAAATATGCATCACAAAACAACTCTAATGAGGAAGAAATGAAATAAACTTATAAATTTGAATTAATTGGAAAACTTTGAAAATATTTTTCTCATTTTTCATAGGAACCAACGTCCACAAAAAGCATAAAATATAAGCAATTTAGATGCAACTTCGAAGACAAAAATGGACAAACAAAAGGGGTTATAATCAAATATAATCTATTATAATGGATTTTGGTTGTGCAAAACTAGTGAATTAGAAATTTGAATAAAAATAATGGATTATAATCAATTAAAATCGATTATAATTGTATCGAAAAATAGACCAATATTATAATTTGATTTTAAAAAGAGAGATTATAATCGATTATTAATTGATTAAAATTGATTGTTTCTCAATTTCAGTGAGATTGGTACTAAAATCGTAATATAATTGATTATTAACGCTTGAAACTGGATGCGGGCAATTTTATTGTTATTCCAATATGAGGCCTACTATAAACTGCAACAGGGGCGGATTTAGGGGGGGCGTGGGGGTTCCTACGCCCCATCTCAGGGATTCGACCCCCTGCTGACCCAAAGGGTCCCCCCCTTTGATACTTTTTCAGAAATCTATTTCTGGCCGACCGACCCTAAAATTTTTCTAAAGGCGCCTTTGGCGCCAATATATACTAACTTTGAGGGGGAGCGCGCGCCAAAAAACGCTATTTTTTTGTCAAAATTTTTCAAAAACGGCTTTTTTGACTGTTTTTTCAAAAACTTGCCTGCGGCGCAGAAAATTTAGTCAAAATAGGGGCAAAACAGTGCTTTGGGAGAGCTCGAAAAATCAATTTGGTCGACCTAAAAAAAAGGTCGTCAAAATTTTGGAAAATTTTTTGAAAATCCGCCCCCCCCCCCCCTCGAGAAAATTCTAGATCCGCCCCTGAACTGCAATAGAGTATTTGTTTAATTACTTTGTTAAACCGGGTCTAAACAGGGTGATAGCACATTGTAATTGTCGTATCAAATTTCCTGTAATTGTTTTTGTCAGAGCAGTTAGAAGTGATCAGGGTTGCAGCAATAAAAAAATTGACGTTAAACGACGGAGAAAACTCAGGGTTTCGTCACATATGATCAGTTTTGTTCGGGTTGTGCATAAATTAACGAAAATCTAGTTTTCTTATCTATTTATCTAAATTTATTTTGCCTGGGACGTTTATATCTAATCAGCCACAAAATAATTCAAGTAAAAATAGGCCTGATTGGGGATTCTAATCAAAATTGTTTTGCGTTCGGTAGCGCTCGGAAAATCAATTTAATCAATTTACTAAAATTTTTGAAAAAATATGAAAACCTCAACAAAAACCTAAATGAAAACCTCAAGAAAAACCTAGATCCGCTCCTGATAAACTGGTTACTTAGTACGACACTATCAGTTGCTATTTTAATCTGAAAGATTTTGATCGTGGTCAGGGGAATGATTTAGGGTTTTCTCGAGTGAAAGACGGATTTTCAGAAAAATTTCTAGAAATTTGTCGAATTTTTCCGAGCTCTCCCAAACAACTAAAAAGAGCCTAGTTTGACTAAAGCTTCTGCACCATAGGCAAAAAATTTTTTTAAAAAAAAGCGTTATTAGTCGTATTTCAGGAAAATTGCGTATTTTTGGCGCGCTCTCCTCCCTTCAAATTTGATAAATTTCGGCCATAAAGGTGCCGTTAGAATAATTTTAGGGTCCGTCCGCAAAAATGGATATCTCAAGATAGTACAAAGGGTAAACCCGTTGGGTGAGCAGGAGGTCAAATCCCTGAGGGAAGGGCGTCATAACCCCCCTCTCCCGCCTCCTCTAAATCCGCTTTTGATTGTGGTTTTCTGTTTGCGGTTTTCTGTTTGCCCATTTTGCACTATTAGGGATGAAATTATACGGAAGTTTTTGTGTGGGATATTTTTGGCCTGAAAAACTGGCCTGAAAAAATAAATGCTAGTCATTACTTTTGTAAATGCTAAATATTTTGCTCTAAAAAATGATTTTTTTTTGTATTTTGAATTGATGCTTGTTTTCTGTGAACCGAGTTTTGTTGTAATCTTAGTGAGCTAGGCAAGGTTTTTCTTGAATATTTGACAAGAAATATTGACTAAAACAAAAACTTGATGCCCTTTTTGAACACTCTCCCGGTACAAACTGAAACAAGGATAGCCAGTTTGAACTTTTGAGCGTATGGGACTCAGTGGTGAATGTCTTACTTGTTTGTTTCCAGCTTCCACTGGCAGAGTAGCAAACAATTTTCCACGGTATTCAAACATAAACTACAATTTTTTGCTCTAAACCTAAATTTTTATAAATGTAGAAAGTTAGCTCTAAACCTAAATCTTTTAGATGAAGAATGTTATTTGATTGCTTTACTCGCTGGAAGTTCGACTGAAACTCAAACCGGTTTTTCTCGACACTGAGATTTTTTTGACTTCCAATGTCGTTCGAATTACAATCGAAATAGTTTTAAAATAATATAGCACTCAACTCATTCCAATGATTATTAAATGTACCTGATTTTGCGCGGGAAAAAAGTTCTTCCCGAATCAAAACTTCTTCCCCATCTTCAATGGTCAGAACAATCATTATTCTGTTTGAAAAAGTTCAGGTTCGATTTAGTCCAACATAATTAATTTTGTGCCTCAAACTCAAATATTGTTGCGAAATTCTGTTTTGCTCATCGAAATCTTGCTGATTATTAAAAAACTTTCATTGCAATTTTTTTTCTCCATTAGGGGGCCATGTGTGATATCATTTTGAAGACCTTTACATTTCGCTTGTAGAAAAATTTATCGGATTTTTTCTGTTTTTCAGACTACTTGGCCCAGATTACTGAATGACAGCATAAAGATTGAATTCTCAATGGAATTCTCGTGCAATTTTTTATGCTTCTTGCACAGTATTTGGCTTGACTTAGTTTTTGTGTAGGTTTATCCGCTCAAGAGATTTTCGTGTTTTGAGTGTGAAGTCTGTTTACAACTACTACACAAACTTTTAATCTGATGTATTCTCATGTAGGACAGAACCATCGATACGCTTTAGAGAACTCCCTAAACTCTCCTTAATGTTAAATCCCTTTCAGCAGTGAACCTTTTTATCTGAATACTATCCACGAAAGCGTCCGAAAAAATTGAAAAAAGTTTTTCTTACAATTTTGCATAGATTTCTGTTGACAAAGTTTTTGCGACTTGCGGATCAGCCCAATATTAAAGCTCCTGAAGAAAACTTTCAATTGAGCCTAAAATAAGCAACCAAATTGTTTTTCTGACCTCCCATAAAAAACTGTTGAGATTCTCAGGTTAGAATAATTTATTATGAACTAAAACACCAAACTACGCACAAAAATATACAAATACTTCAGCGACTGAAACTTCGACATTTACAACCTTGTATTAACTTGGCATTAACTGAGACAAATAAAAAACAACATCAAAAGTCCTTAAAGTATAGGATGATAATTTTTTTTCAACATAATCTTATTTTAACTTTTCAATTAATTGTTCAATATAGTTGAAATAATTTTTTATCATCAGATTAACATTAGAAATTTCATTTCTCAACTACTTATATGAAACTGTTCAAAATAAATAGTATCAATTTTTTATCATGAGAAAAAAAATAACACTATGAAGGAAAAATAATAGTCTCGCTGACTCAAACATATAAAGTATATTCAGTTAGCTAATCAGCAAGCAGTTTTTTGACATAGAATGATAGAACGTCATTAGTAAAATCTTATAGCGCAAAGATACGAACATAATTTTTTAAAATAATCTAGTTCAAGTTTCAACTACAATATTTAAATATATTGCAAAAATTTCAATTTGATTTAAACATATGCACCAAATGGATTGATAGTTTATTAAATTGCAAATCAAAATTCATTTTCCAATAACATTCATGTGTTGTTTCAATTTAAAAAAAAACGCTAAAATTTTTTGTGGTTTCTAAGAACAAAATCAATGAACTAAAACAACAACAAACTTTTTCACATCGAACCGGATAGCACAGACTTCGTCCTAATTCAATAGTTCTCTCTTAGTGACATAGTGGTGAGGGTGATTCGCGCGCGCCGATAAACGTCGGGCGTTTCTATAAACCGTTTGTGTCTCCATACTGGCAAGCTTGCATCTCTTATTTCCCTTTCAAAATGGTCAATTTTCAAAATTAACCGAGCAAAACAATAGGAAAATAATTAAATGGTACAGTATTGCATTAAATTATCCAGAAAAAAAAACAAATAAAATTTGAAAATTGATAATGCGTTTTTCTCAAATTAGGATGACTTAAGACAAAAAAGAAGGCAATTACTTATTTTTGTTTGATGACTGAAAAATTTCCATTTTTGAAATTAAACTATCAACTTTTAATTTGAAAACGTTTATTAAGGTTTTGCGCCTGTTTTTGGTGATTATATCCCTGTTAAATTTTGTTGAACATTATATAAGAGTTTCACTGTCAACAATTTTTAATATAGTTTCGTCAGTTTTTGAACAAATAGTTCCGGTGTAATTTTAGTTTGACTCAGAAGCCAAATCGTTTTTGGGTTAAAACTTTAGGCCCGAAATTTGCAATTGTTTCTGTTTTTTGTCTAAAGTCAAACCAATTTAAGAGCAACGCGTAGTAAGTTTCAAGTCTAATCCTTTTGTCCCGAGTAATTTAAATTTTATACTGTTTATTAATTAGTTGCCGATTTTTTTGCTCGGTTAATTTGGAAAAACTAAGCCCAAAGTAGGTAGAATAAGTGTTGCAAGCTTGCCAGCACGGAGACAGGAACTGCTTTGTTTTGCTCGGATAATTTAAAAAACCACAATTGTGCCAAAGCTGTCAATTTTTTTACTAGGACGATTTCTGTCTGCACTTTTTTACCGAGTGATCGGATGTTTTTAAAAAATAATATTGTAGATATGTTTGAACATTAGAACAGATAAAACACAGCATAAAATCAAACTGCTTCCAAAGGTTTCATGTTTCTCAATTGAGATACATTGCATCATCCATTTAGATTGCATAAAAGTAAGACTGAACATTTGTACCAATCAAAACCAAAGTTTCATAGCATATGGTTTGAATAATTCATTACAAGGGTGGACTAGTTTTTTCTCGATGGGGAAGTTTAAAAAAAATGAAAATTTTGCTGGCCTTTCTTAGGTCAATCAAATTGATTTTTTGATCTATCCCAAAATACTAAAAAGACGCAATTTTGACCCGAGAGGATTTAGGGGGGGGGGCAGGGGGATTCGACCCTTTCTTTTTAGTGCTTTAGGAGAGCTCCGAAAATCAATTTAGTCGACCTGAAAAAAAAGGCCATCAAAGTGCTCGAAAATTTTTTGAAAATCCGAACTCCCCCCCCCCCCCCCCCCCCTCGAGAAAATCCTAGATCCGCCCTTGATTTTGATTGACAGACCGTCTGAGCTGCATACTAATTTTTGAAAACATAACGGGCAAAAACGATTTTTTGGAAAGTTTTTTGAAAAATATTGTCCAAAAAATTGCGCTTCCAAGGAGAGTGACTTTAGAGAAGTTATGCGCCCTTAACTTCTCTTGAGTTATTATTCTTTCAATTATATTTTCAAAAATTTGTTTGCAGCTCAGAAAACTTGTCAAAACTGGGTCTCTACAGTATTTAGAAAAGGGGTGGAGGATTTACCACATTATTCAGGGAATTGACCCCTTTTTGGAGCTATTTTGAGGGAATGGCTCCCCCTGTTGGAACATATGTTTCAAATTCATGTGAGTTTAGAGGTATAAGATTTCAGGATTCATAATTTCCCCGATAGTCTGTGTCATTCGTTCAAAAATCACTGCAATCATCATTTGAATTTTTCCATTTCAAAACGAGCAGCCGTAGGCTCCGTTTCCTTCCCTATCCCCTATGAAATTTTACTTCCAAAAATTTTACTCACATTGTCTTATAGAATAATAGGCTACTTGAATGTTTGATTCCCATAACTTTTCTTATAAAATTAGTCTTTGCAATGGAGCTTGGTTGAAATTTCAGCAGTTTTCTACTTCAAATTTGTGAAGAAACCAGTAGAGTGTCTTTGCGTACTGTCCCATTCCGTCTGGCCTCGCTGTTGTTTCGGGCTAGTCTGTTGGCCAGCTGCAATTTGGTCGAAGCGGTGATCACCTGCGAGTTTCCCGGGACACTCCTCTTCGGTCTCCGAGTGTACATCGCCACCAGATGTTGTCTAAAGTCAGTTGTCAAAATTAATTTGTAGGAGGTGGGGGGGGGGGTCGAGCATTTGTTTAGAAGTCTTAAACAGGAGCTCGACAACGGTTCTCCATTGAGATCTCGTATGAAAAACCCTTCCCGTACTGAGTCGGCAGATGTTTTAAGAAAGATCTCAAGTTAGGTTTTTCATATCTAAGTTTCACATTTGAAATGCATTATGAATGTTAAAACAACCCTTAGATATGCTTTAAAAATGTGTTATTTCAGATTTAATTTCAGATTTGAATTTTTTTTCATTTTTATAAGATTTGAAAAACGCTGCGGCGCCTCTATTGTGTTATTGAAGTTCAGTTTTTATGAATTTCTGCTAGATATTATCAGCTACTCGGAAAGTCTCCTATCGGAGTAAGATGTTTCCCTAAAACTGCGAGAAACTCGAAAATAGCATGAAAACGAAAGTTTGATGGGTTTTTATTAAAAATTTTTGAAAAAAAATTCTGGAATAGGTAGACCACAAATGTAAATAGAAAACAGGTTGTTTAATTATTCGGAAGCTTTGTTTGATCGCTAAATAATCTAAAGGTATTTGAATAAAGTGACGTTGCCATTTAAACTGTTTGCTCGAATTGCATATATTATACTTTGATAGTGGGTAACTTCGGATTTAATTTCCGATCTAAAAATTCTTTTTTCATGCAATTTTTTTCAGATCTGAAAATTTTTTATTTTAGATCTTACTTTCAGATAAAAAATAATAACTGCAAATCTGCAAATCTACTAACAACAGAAATGAGACCTGAAAAACTGCTTAGTGAATAATCAGGAATTTCAGTTCGCGGGGGGACGAAAAAGTGTATACCAACTTTGGATCGATGTAACTCATGCACGACTGATACTCAAAGCCTTAAATTAACTTGAAAATTACCAAAATGGGGAATAAACGCAAAATCAAAACACTATTGAAGCTTTGATTGAAGTTTGTAAAATTTATTGGAAAACGGCACACGTCGGGAAAAAAACAAGGAAAATGATATGTTTGAGGCTAAGATGAATTAAATTATTTAGCTGCGCATGCAATGAAATTCCATGAATAATAATTGATTATAATGGGTTTTCATGGTCTGTCTCCATAAAATTTTAAGCGACTTGATTATAATGGATTAATAATCGATTCTAAGATAAATTAAAAAGAAGTCAACTTAATCCACTATAATCGATAATTAAAGATTATAATGGATAATAATTAATTTTAATATATTATAATGGAATATAATAGATTTTTATGAGTAAGAGCTTGGTTTTTCCAAAACCATGAAATCAAATGTTCAAAACTTGAACGTTGCAGTCGCTAAATTTTGTTTCATTTTTACTGTCACTGTTGTTACTTACATTTACCGGGTGCCGGACATCAAGCCGACGTGACTTCAAGCCAAATAGTAAAACTAGATACTTAAAGCCGAATATTTTCTCATAGAGTCATAAAATATGATTAACCCTTAAAAATTTTTGAAGAATTTTTCAATTTCTTGATCTTTCTTGTAAGTTATTGGCATTTTCATGATGTTTAGAACGATCATGTTAAGAAATATTGAACAATCAAAACAATCAGAACAATTGATCAATCAAAAACCGAGCTGAGTAGTTTTGGTACATATCAAACAGATTTTTTTGGTGCAAATGGAACTTCGCCAAAATTCAAGGCTAATAGGCTTAAATGCGTTAGTCAAAATTGGTCTGAATAAAACAACACGCGTCGTTTCATTTATGTTCCCCGCTATTTGATGAAAAGGAAAACAAAAAATTGTATTTCAAAACTTGATTCATAATACTAAGTAAAACTGGCTAGTAGTATGCCACTAAGACTTTCTTTTCCGTTTCCTGCCCACCTGCGAAAATTTAATAGTTATCTTACTGTGCACATTGTCCAATTGCAACAAAAATTGGCATGCATACAAATTAGGTAATGAAAAACATATTTGGTCTTCATACTTTAGCTCGTAAAACATCTCGTTATATCATAAAATTGATGGTTATGTTAGGTGATGGGCAGGTTGGGGGAGGGGGGCTTAGGTGGAGGGTAGGTTGTCGTAGAGGGGCAGGTGGGGGTAGGGGGCAGTGTAGGTGTAGGGATAAATGTGAACATAAATGTTATCCATGGAACATCACTTCGGGCGGCTCTTTTTCTTCCACTCACCTCAGACAAGCATCAGTTTTATCATAAAACGAGAAGTTTTACGAGGTAAGTGTGGCGACCAAAAATTTTTGTCAAGGCTCAATTAGTCTGCATATCAATTTTGTAACAATCGGACAATGTGAACAGTATGTTATTTAGTAAAGCTTCGCAGGTGGGAGGTAACGGGAAAAAAGCGGCATAATACTAGCCAGCGTTTCTAAGTAATGTCAATCAAGTTTTGTAGTACAATTTTTAGTTTTCCTTTTCATAGATTACCGGGGAGGATAAATAAAACGACGCGTTTTGTTTTATTCAGCCCAATTTTGACTAACCTATTCAAGCCTCGTAGCCTTAAATTTCAGTGAAATCCCATTTGTACCGAGATTCTTTTTTTCCAAAATGAACAACCTGTCCTATTTGTACCAAAATAATTCAACTCGATTTCTGATTGCTCAATTGTGAGCCAACCAATTATTAAATTATTATTCTACTGTTCAAACAGCAGAAAACTAAACGGTAGAATATTAACCACCGCAGTTGCACCAACATTTTGAGAGCTTGCCAACAGAGGGTAGGACATTTTTACGAAAGTTAGAGTCAGTTATTGCCGCGAAGCGACGACGAGCGGGTAGTGCTCCCACCGGTGACCTAAAGCCAAGGTTTTAAATAAGTTGGCTTAGTTGTCTTTGGCTAACTGAAAGTTTTTGTTATTAGCGCAATTTGTTTTTTGTTTGATACAAATGGGACTGATTTTTCATTTTGGTACTTCTGCATGTCCACCAAAATTTTCCAGAACATGTGAATTTTTTTTTATTCTAAGCTCAAATCGAAATTAGTTTTTCACCAGTGATCGTTTTTGTTGTACAACCATTAATTGGTGTCAAAACAATTGCAATTAGACCAAGCTTCGGGGAGTTACCGCGCAATATATTGCGCTCTTATTGTGTTTAATTATAGCGCGCTAAGTGATTTTAAATCTAATTAAGACAAGCAATTTGGGAATTTTATCAATCTTGTCAAAACTGACGTCAAGGATGGTGGTATGCGTCGTGGTTTTGCGTCACATTTTCTACAAGGGTATCCCCTACATCAATTTTTGCATGGAGAGCTGAAATATTTTTTTCCAGCCGAAAGGAACAAAACATGGTACTTTGAACGCGTTCTTCTCAAATTGGATTGATAGTAGACAAAAAATGATGAGAAACAATTTTGCTTGAAGTTTTACTGTTATGGTGTAATTTACTTCGCGAGTTTCGGAACAAAAATGTTACCTTAAAAATGGATCATTTTGGCTTCTTTTAGTCAATCACTAATTACGATAAATTTAATGGATCAATTGATGAACAAATTATATCAAAGTGAGCATCTTAAAAAGCCCAACACATTTTTTACAAGTGTCTAACCTACAAAAACTTTTGCAAAACGTTTAAAATTTATTTTCAAGCACGAAATCGGAAACCTTTTGGGAAACTTTATTCTCTAAGGAAGATTTGTGGAATATAGTTTGTGGAATATAGTTCAAAGTTATAAGCTTGCTCATTATATTTTATTTTGTAGTCTCAACTTTTTGGAAATTATTTTAAAATCAAAAGAGTTCAAAACGAAAACAAAACAGGGGGTAAGGTTCTATTCAAAATTTAGACTTGGTGATCTTCGCAAAGCCGCGCTCACGTCCATTGGTCGACTTAAACCGAGAGTCGTCATAGTATTCTTCAACCAATTGAACAGCAGTTTAGATTCCTTTGTATGCTCGTTGACCCGTATATAAGAGTTCTCTTCTGCACGTAACCGTTAATGTTTCCTCTTCATCCAATTCTCAATTTCTTCAGGCAACTAAATCAGTCGGAGACATTTTGACCATTTTGCAATTAGAAGTTTTAGAAACCATCAAACACAAACGATTTTGGCTGTCAAAGCTGCAAACGCTTGCGTCGCCCCCTCCGCGTCGCTTTTTTGATAAATGTTTCTCCGTCTGAAATTTCTGATCTCGGATCAATTAATATAAAAGATGATTGATGAATATCCCGTTCGGTTTTTAAGAAGCTCCAAACAAATACAAATTAATTTTCATAAAATTAGGCAAACTGACTGAAATTATTGCAGACGGACGACGTTTGTTGCCTCCTGTACCATCCATGATCCTTTTTTGAGCCCCGTGAATAATGAAAACGTTTTATTTTGTTTAAAGAAGTAGAAATTAGGATAAAATTACCATCCTCCTCCTAAATATAGACAGAGATAGGACACCCATCGTTTAATTTGGATTCAATTGCTTAGCGCTGCTTATACAAATTTGATTCTGATGACCGAAATATCCAACTTGGAAGCAGTTAAGACCCTCCACCCTGTAACGCTCTGAACGGAAGATTTTGACAGAGCCTCTGTATGAAAATACGGAAAATTATTGTACATCACTCTTTTGAACTCCAATCGGATTACAGAAGTTTTCGAGGTATTTTTTTTTGTACTGCATTTGTCGATTTTCAGTAATTTTCATCAATGATTCGGCTATCATAAGTCGGATTGTTCAATCGCTTATTCGATCCCCCGCCATGGCAATGATTGTTTATGAAGACGAGCTCTCACTTGATCTCTAGCTTCAAGTCAACTAGAGCCTGACCAATTTCGGCTGCAATAATGGTACCGCGTAAAAAAAATCTGGAGTCCAAAAAAAAGAGTCATTTCATTTTCGTTCAGCGTAAGTCAATTTTAATTTAAAGTGAAATTTGAGAGAACGCTTTTCGTAAGTTAAATGAGATTATACGTGAAATAGATTAAAGCAATTACTATTGAATATCAGTTTGAACTTTAACTGCTTTGAATTGAAGGTGGATAAAAATCAAGGCAAAGACCAGAATGTTCCGACTGTTTCTTTTGGTTTTTCAATTAATCGCCGATTAATTTTTCTGTCAAGAAGATTCATCGTTGACAACTAGGTTGATAAGATGTTAAATAAGACATTTTTAGGACTTACTCAATGGCAAAAAATCAAATGGCATAAAGTTAAATATTATACAAATTATGCAAGTTTCGAGTTTCTAGTACTCAATTTTGTTTATGAACAATGTGGAGAAGGTTTCCAAAAAAAATGTTTTAAAAGACTGCTCCTATATCAACGCGAATCCCTAAATGTTCTAACTGAACTTTAAGGCCAATTAAAAAGTTTTTCGCTAAAAAAACTGATAAATAAAAAATTTGTTGAAAAATTGATCGTTGAAAAACTGATTGATATAGTATTTTCTCAAATTGCCTCCGTCAACCGCTTTCAAATGTGACAGTTTCCACTGAACACACTCTTCACTGGTCGTTCTAGCTAGCTGTGTGTGATTCAGGTTCAAATAGGGTGTTACGCAACCTCTCAACCGCTTTCGACTCCCTATGGATCTTGGCCACTTTCTCTGAATCGTTTTACCGCACGATTCTAACTTGACTCGCGCCATTGTAAAGTTCCATTAGCTCTGTTCCGCTTGTTTTTTTTTAAAGTCTCATCAACTCTTTTGGCCTTCTATTGCATAACCGTACAAATTTATTCAGGGCTTTAATAACCCGCCAAGTAAGTCTGGCGTTGACTAAGTTGAGCCACCCATCATGTGATTGTGTCGGCAAGACGGGTTTGTTCGATGTCGTCATCCACGTTAAATTTCCCCTAAGAGGTCTCTTCACATGGCCACCATTTTGTCTCTAATCGTTTTTTTTGCCTGCTGCTGTCATGTTTCCACACTCCTGCAATGTCATTGCGTTTCTCAACACAGGTGTCACAATAATGCTGTCATTGTTAGTCGCGACACAGAGGATTATGAAATCTATTTTTTTTTTGCGTTTGATCGTTCTCAATTTGAGTGGTTGGTTGTACGCGTTGCAGATAGTGCTCAAACTAGCTCGTCCCTTCGAATAAGGTATCATATACGTTGACAACCAGCAGCCTTCAGAAGTCATCATTTTCCGCTTTTGAATAAAACAAACAATGTGGGTGATACAGTCATTCATCTGCTGCTGATAAAATCTACACTGAATAGCGTCTGATACCACTCGTGCGCATGTTTGTTGATACTGGTCTGTGTTCTGATTATGAGTTCCCGCTGAAGGCTGTACAAAACTCCCCAATCGATTTTTTAGATTGTACAAAAACTTCCTTGATAACTTTTCATATTGGTTCCCATTCCATTGATTTCAGTTTGCATGCAACAAAATTGCAAGCAGTTTTTGACGGCTTTAGGGCAAAATTTTCCAGTATCAGACTCTGCTCATCTTGATCGCCCTTTACTCCCAGTCGGTTGAATTTCTCGGGCAACATCCGTTGCCTGTTTCTTTTTAATAGCCTACCCATCATTTTTAGACTACTAAAAACATTAGTCCCCCCTAAATCCACCCCTGGTCGCATGAAATAGCTCTAGGTCAACAAACTTGTCAGTGGTGAACCAACAAATAAACTGACAAGTTAACTACTGTTAGACCACGTACACAAAAAGCTGCGAGCAATTTTTGCCCTTTTTGGGGTTTTTCGTTTATGACATTTGAAAAGTATGTTAGACATTTTTAAAATGAAAACAATTTGTTCGTAATTGGCTTTTTGATCGACTGACTATACTTGGTTTTCAATTCTTGAGATCAATAAGTGTTCAGACATTCAATTCAATTCAAGGTCTGAAAGCTTAGAGATCATTTTTTTATGATTCAATAAGTTATGCTACTTGAACTGATGCTCATTAATAGTGTTTTTTTTTCAAAGCAGTCCCCTTTCTGGACTTTTCATTTCACATAACGAAAATCGTGTCAACATTTGTTGTGGTTGGAAGAAATTTTTGGACAATTCGATCGGCTTAAATGTTTTTTTAGTGCTTCTCAAAATGTGAGTACATTTTTGTACCTGAATGGTCCACTACTAAATTGATCACTCTTTATAAGGGATAAATGTATTCAAATTAAGTGCTGCATTTTTGGGATTAATAACAGCTTATGCCAAGATTGAACTGTCAAAAAATGAATTAAAATGGTTTTCATTGGATTTTGGTTCAATTTTTGTCATGAAAATTTCACAAGTGAATGACTGCAAGTGATTGACTGCAAGTTAGCAGAGACCAATACAAGAACAATTAATTGCGGCAAAATGGTCAATGGGCTTTTTCCTTCCTCCCTTAGACGTATTTTTTGTTTGTTGTAAATTGTAAAGTAAATTGTTTGTTCGCCTTGTCCGATTGTTACATAAATCCGCATGCAGACTATTTAGGCCGTGACAAATACATTTAGTCTCCGTACTTAACCTTGTAAAACCACTAGTTAAACTATAAACTTGATCTTCGTTTGAAGTGGTGGGGGATGGGGGGATGGGGGGGGGGGGAGGAAGCTGGTACAAAATATCAGCTAATCAGTGCATTTCCCATCATCTGACTTTTTTTACGCATACCGGAGGCGATGTACCGGTACCAGCATCACGGCTCGGGTTTTGAAAATTTTCAAGATAATTACGAAATTGAACTGCGTCGGATTCCACTTTTCAATCAAATGTATTTAAATAATAAGAATGGTCTGGATCTGATATCTTTTATTAGGGGGCTCGTGTAACTACTTACACCCGCCCTCTATTGCAATGGGGGAGGGGGGGAGGGGGAGTATACTTTTTTCGTTACTAGCTACAAAATTCTCATATGCTTAACCATTAAACTAAACTAGTTCCTTATAGGAGGGGGGATTCGTTTGTACGTACCATTGTAAGTAAATTGTTAAAAAGATCCAATTATTTTTTCCGGAAATTGGCTTTTTTTATTTTTTTTCGGGATGTTTCTTGAAACCTAATTATTGACAATATTTCCCACGATAAAACATTGTCTAATTATTGTTTTTACCAAAACTGAATTAATATGGCAACGCCATGGCAACGGTTTTTTTGCCTGATTTTTTTGCCTCAACGCTAAGTATCAAAACAACAAATTTGAAATTCGGCCACGTTCAATTCACACATGGGAAAAATATCAACGGATTTTATATCAATTAGTTAGCGTCGCTCGGCAGGATCAAAATAATCATCAGCTGAAATTTCACTCGAAAGTATTTTTTCTCAGGTCGTCCTTGTTTGGTACGGAAACACATCTCGAATTTTTTATGTATTTTCACTCAATTAAACTGAAAAAATTAAACTAAAATAGATCGAATTTACCAATACCCAGGGGCGGATCTAGGATTTTCTCGAGTGGGGGGGCGTATGCGTATTTTTGAACAAATTTTCGAAAATTTTGTCGATCTTTTGTTTTATAGGTCGATGGGATTGATTTTTTTTTGACCAAAACATTGCGTTTTCAAAACCAGTATATATTGGGGCCAAAAGCCTTTTGAGAAAATTTTCAGACAAATACATTGCGTTTTTTTTGACCAAAACATTGCGTTTTCAAAACCAGTATATATTGGGGCCAAAAGCCTTTTGAGAAAATTTTCGGACAAAAAGGATTTTGGTCAAGCAAAAAAGATGTCGTAAATACTACCGAAGGGAGAAACCCTTAGATCGTAGGGTTCGAATCGGCTAGGAAGATCGCAAGCGTCGCAGCGCCCATTACCCTAAATCCACTAATACCAATATCAATGTTACCAATATATTGAAAGCATTTTATTATCAATTAAAATCATGACATTTTTCCATTTTCGTTTTCAATTTTTTATAATCATTTATAACTAATTCTAGTTTTTATAATGGATCTCTTAAAATTGTGGCAATCGATTGTGATATCTTTTTAAAAAATTTGATCTGATCAAAAAGATACCTCATTATGGATTAGAACGTTGCTGTCGATGACAAAATCTCCATTCATGGGATGTCTTGTCACTTTTTGGTTCATCTGATCGCAAAGTCTTACCACGAAAAAAAAAATTACATAGAAATTTCATCAAATTAATTGAAAGATTCTCGATTAAGGTGAAAAGAATCATGAAACTTGGTTGCTCATCATGAAAAAAAAATCGAGAAAAAATGAAGAAAAAACGCTTTATGGTTAGAATTGGTTTACAAACTGATGAAAATGATTTTCCAAAACTCATATAAGCTAATTTCTGTGAAAAACGTAAATTAAAAGCAATTTAGATGCAAAATTGAAAACAAAGAAACAAAAAACGGGGATTAAAACCGACTAAAATCGATTTTATTTGACTGAAATGAAATAATTGTCATAAAAAATGAATATTAACGAGATAAAGAGAATATATTATAACTGATTATAATCATTTTGAAAATTTGATGGAAAAAAATTCTATTGTGCGGGATTAGAATGTTCTATAGAAGATTATAAAATTTACTGAAAGGAGTGAGTATAGTTGATAAATGATTGTTTGTAGAAGATAATTTCTTAATTTTTTTTCTTAGAAATATGGCTAATGAATTATAATAAATGGTCTAATAATGGTTAAAACTGGATGCAGATTGCTTAAACCCATATTTTTTTCCGATTGTCAAGATTTTTTGATAGTATCGTAACCAGGCCTCAAAAGCGGATTTGTTTCAAAACTTGGAAGTTTGAATTTGATTGATTTAGCTTATCATGTAGTCTGCTTAAAGTCTTCAATTTGCGGGCTCAATGTTCAACCCAAACTCTTTCTAGTCATGTACAACAACAAAACCCTCTCAAAAAACGTACTTGTTTCAGCACTGTTTAAAACATCTTTAAGCTCTCCTCTGGTCAAAACATGCCAATTCTAAATTTTTTTTAACCATTTATGCAAAAAAATGGCTATTCTTATTCACCAAGGACCGAATGTGAGAAAATTCTCAGTCAATCGACGCCCTTTAAACTGTCCAAAAAGACTATCGCTTTTTCCTTCGAATTTATGAATACTGAATTCTTATTGGCTGACATCATTTTTGAGCATTCGGTCCTTGACGCAAGCGAAACGGGTCGAGGTGCTCGACTTATGTTTCGACTTTGAAAGCCGAGCAGGTACAGTTTTGTGACTGAAAATCCGCGGTCGAAAAGCAATTTTAGGTCGAGCACAAAGTCGAAACATACCCGATTGTGGTCGAGAGAGTCGAAACATAAGTCGGCTCTTTTTCCTCGGCCTCCCCCCCTCCCCCACCTCTGACGAGCATCAATTTTATGGTCTAACGAGTAGTTTTACAAAGTTGATTATTAAGCTTAAATATGTTTGTCATGGCCTAGTTTATCTGCATGTCAATTGTCATGACAATTGGACAATGCAAACAGTAACATTTAATTCTAAAAATTTGCCGGTGGGGGGAACGAAAAAGAGCCCATAGTTCGAGCACAGTCGAAACATACCCAATATGGGTCGAGAGACTTCGAAACATTGGTCGTAAAAAACTAACCTGTAAAGATCAGAAGCGAAGCAGCAAATGAGGGGGTTGACGATACTGTTGCAGATGTAGATTATGCTGGCTATCTGGATCACCAGCTGGTTCGTTGTGAAAGAGGTCAATTTGGGACAGAAGAAGCTGGCCAAATTCCACAGTCGGTGGGGGGACAGGAGCAGGATGAATGAGAGCATGATCATAAACATGAGACGCGTCACCTAGAACAACCACAACCCAATTTATTCTTCATTGTTTTGCTGATTTTTTTCAACTCAACTTGGGCTCTTTTCCAGTTCCCCCCTTTCAAAATACCGAGTTTTATGTTTTTTTTTGTGTTATTACGACTAAATGCGTGATGTTACTCTGTAAAGTATGAGAAACAAATCTGTTCACAGTTGTCGATTTGTTCACCACGCCAAACTTCATTGCCTTGTGACAACGTTAAATAAACTTTTCAAAATTGAACTTGAAAGGTGGAGGGGACTGAAAAAGAGCTTCAATTTGTTGTACATAGTTATTTGATAGCAGTTCATCACTCTTATGTGATTTATTTTTCCGACTTTCCTAAAAGTGACTACTAATTTGTGCTCGGGGTGATTTGTTTTTCTCCAAACAAAATTCGACTTTTTAATTGGGAATTTATGACTTAGTTGTTTATGTCATCTAATAAGCATTGTTACTCTGAGCTCAAATTTAAAAAGATATTTAAACTGTGATCTTTTTTCGTGAAAATATAGGGGTTTAAGGATTGCCAATTTGGCCAGTTTGAGATAACTATCGCGCCATACAATTCGTGCTATTAACTCTTACGCGCAGATACAGTCTGTTTTAGAAACCATTCTAAATTGAATTGAAACACCCAATTTGGTCTATTTAATATATTGCTGTTTGAGACTAATTAATTTGAAAAAAATATATATTACTTGGTACGGCTCTTTTTCCTCCCCCCTCGACCCCCCACCCCCACCTCATATGAGCATCAATATTATAATCTAACGAGTAATTTTACAAGGTTAACTATGAAGACCAAATATGTTTGTCATAGCCTAATTCATTAGCATGTCAATTTTCATGACAATCGGACAATGCGAACAGTAATTTTAATTATAAAAAATTACAGGTGGGGGAAAAGGAAAAAGAACCCTCGGTACTACATTTAGCGTGCGAGAGGATGATTTAGAAAAAAAAACAGCCTTAAAAATGCGCCACTTTTTCGTTTTTTTGAAATTTTTGTCCATTTTTTAAAACAACCACTAATCACACAGGTTAAAGGCAATCGAAACACTCCTTTCGAGCAGTCTTGTTCGTTTTTCATTATAAATGCTGAAAACTAATGAAAACAAAATAAATTGCTTCAAAGTTTGTAAATTGAATTAGCATTTTTAACGCAGGTTATTATGTTCAGGCGAAAAAAGGAAAAAGAATATTGGGGGTGCTCAACAGTGTCGAAGTACAACAGTGCTGAAAATGATATATGTTCAGCAGTGCCTAAAATGATAATATTTGAAAAACTTGAAATCCGTGTGTGAAATGTTTGCAATTCTGCGTAAATACTGCTTTGCTTTGGAGCTAAACCGAGAAAAACGTTTGAAAACTGATGAACTATTTATTTGTTCAGCGACACTTATTACGCCGAGCTTGGCGTTTCTTAAACATGCGGCATCAATTAAACTAAACAATTCGGTTTTCTCATCTTTCGCCAATTTGATATAAATTATTTGTTTTTTTTGGCACTGTTTAACAGCGATTTAGTTTCGGCACTGTACAGCCAAAGAAAAGAGACCGGTTTGATCCAGACAGTGAATTGAGGCCAGACTGTAAAGCAAACGAAACAAAATAGTTTTTCTCCAGGTAAATTATAAACCAGAAATGTATAAACCGAAATAAAAACTTCAGCTTAAATTGATAAGCCAGAAAAACAATCACTCAGAGACCAAGTGTTTTTTATCAGAATTAACAAATTGCGTAAAACATGAACCTGCGTGGCAAATTTGCGGTCAAACTCATACTAGTGTAAGCAATTCTTTAACTGCCAATTGTGTCAAGGACGATATGGCGACGAGACTTCAATCTAAACTGGTTTCATTTTTATGAGATTGTTGCTAATTTTGATTAGAATTGAATAATAATTACAAAATGTAGCACATTAAAATAGTTGTTTATAAACAAAATCTGTCATAGAGTTATTCCAGTCTGTTAAAATAATAAACTTTTTGAATAAATGAACAAGACTGCTCGTATCAGGGCGAAGCCCTGAATGTTCTGAATGCCTCTTAAAGTCTATGGAGCAGTAATAACACGAAAAAAGCAAATGTAATCAAATAAAACGAACATTTAAACTTTGAGATTTTAAACTTTGAGAAAGTGATGAATTTCGCTCCTAGTAACAAATAAGCTTCCTTTAACCAATTTGGAACAATTCAAGCCCCAATAACTTTACAAAAAATGATCACAGGTAAAAAAAATTTTCAAATTTTCAGCACAGGACAACAATTTTTTTTGAATGACCTTCAAAAATTCCGTCAAAAATGGCTAGTTAGGAAGTCGAAGTTTGTCTGAAGAAAAATAAATCACCCCGAGCACAAATGGTCCGTTACTTTCGCTACAAAATCCGGAACAATAATGCTACATATATTGCATTATTTTTTAAGGATCTTAAAAAATCATTTTGTTCATCAAAATGATAGAAAGTCCTTGAATAAACAAATGATGAGTGAAGCCGACGTTTTTATGTATCCTGAACCCATGTTTTTCTTCATTTTTTACATTTCAAAATTTTTTAAACATTTTTTACACTTCAAAAACTACTTCGCTCTGAAGTTCTGTCGACTATGCCCAGCCCGCCTGCCTAACTGAAGGTTTAACAAAAAACATCTGTGATTATTAGTTGTTTTTTTTTAAATTGTTTCTTCGGATCAAAAAACACATTTTTTTATTCTAAAAATCGCTTAATTTACGAAGAGCAAAAAATTATTTTAAATTTTTGTCAATTCAGATTTCATAGAGCCCATTTAGCTAGACAAATAACTTTAAATTGCTTCAAACATATTTGATGATAAGTTGTTATTTTCACAAACTAGTTTTACGAGCTATCAGACGAAATAATTGATAAGAGTTATATTTGAGGTCAGTTATTATTAGAAATAGATCACTTCATTTCGAGGCAATTAGAATAGTATTTTTTAGCAATTAAGTTTCATTCCAGAAAAGCATATCACGCTAATGAGTTTTTGCAAACAATGTGAGGATTCTTTTTCAATACATTTTCAAAAAAATTTTTTCAATTCATGAATTTATTTTTAAATTTTGAAGAAAGATATCAATCGTTTTTCACAATTTTGAATTAAACGACTTGGTTCTTTTTCTTTGGCTTCTTTCTGACTTTCGAAAAAAGTGACAGGGTGTTTGTACGCGTGTAAGTTATAAAACGATCAGTATAAAGAGACTCCTGGCAGGTTATTATAGTGGTGTGCACACCAGGCTGGGCGCAGGCAGCTCAAAAAGATCAATCACCCGAGGTACCAAAGTTTTGAAAAATGAATAAAAAAGCCACCCCTCGAAATTCTAAAGAATTATACCACTTCGTAATTTGCATAGCGTGGGCGCGGCCTGGGCGGATCTAGGTCGAACTTTTTTTTTCTAGGTGAGCCAAAGTGACTCTCCGAGCGATCCAAGAGCACTATAAAAACCTTTTTAGTCTAAAATTTAGCGCTTCAGGCAAATTTTTGAGAAAAAAAAACAGGTCAAAAAAGGTGTTTTTAAGCACTTTTTGGAAAGTTTTGACTGAAAGATTGCGTTTTTTGGCGCGCGCTCCCCTTCAAAATTAGAATATATTTGCGCCGAAAATTTGGTCAGCCAAAAATGGATGTCCTTACAAAAATTTTAAAGGGACACCCTTTGTTTGTTGAGGGGGTCCAATATTTTCTCCTTTAATCATCCCCCCTTTAATACCGCTTGGGTGATGGTTTAGAAGAAATACGTTTTTGAATATATTTCAATCTTAGCGAAAATTTATGCGAAGTTTTAAAACATTTAACTTACATAAAAAAATTCAAGGAATAACAAGACTGCTCGTATCAAAGCATAACCCTGAATGTTCCGACTGCCTTTTAAGGTTTATGGAGCAGTAATAATATTTAAAAAATTAAATCTAATAAAATGAAATGAAAAAAAAAAATTCTAAGATTTGAATTTTTTTGAAATCATCCCCCCACACGCCATATAGAGTAAAAAAGATTAAATTTCGCCCATTGTAACAAGTCAATTATGGCAAACAAGCTTTCTTTCAGCCAATTTGGAACGGTTTATAAGACGGATTAAATCACCGCTTACGCGTTAATAGTGCGAAATATATCGCGCGTTAACTGTCCCAAATTGACCAAAATGGCAATCCTTAAACCGCCATAACTTAACGAAAAAAAATCTCAGGTGAAATATCTTTTCAAATTTAAGCTCAGGACAACAATACCTTTTGAATGATATAAAAAAATTCCGTCAAAAATAGCTAGTTAAAAAGTCGAAATTTGTCTGAAGAATAAAAAAACCAACCCAGAGCAAAAATATTCCGTTACTTTCGTATCAAAAGTCGGAACAATAAGGTATCTTTATTCACTGCATTCTGGAGCGCTTCATTTCAAAATTGCCGCAAAAAAACAAATCCTGTAAAATTTTATAAAATGTTTCTTACAAAGTAAACTGACTTTGAATAGTGATACTTGATAGTGATATTCAAAGTCGACATTCTTTTTCACCTAATCCAGCTAGCGTGTTCAAAAGCAGACAAAACGGCTCGTATCAGAACGAAACCTTGAATGTTCCGACTACCTTTCAAGTTCTATGGAGCAGTAAGAACTTGAAAAAATTCAATGTAAAAAATTTTTTTTTTTTTAATTTGAGATTTTTTGTGAAAAACCTCTGCCACACTACATATAAAGTACTAAGTGATAGATTTTGCTCCTAGTAGCAAACAATTTCTGGCAAATAAGCTTCCTTGACCCAATTTAGGACGATTTCTAAGACAGGTTGAATCTCCGCTTAATTATCCCTTACTTAAATATATCGCGCGTTAATTGTCCCAAATTGGTCTAAATGGCAGTCTTTAAACCTCCGTAACTTTAGAAAAATAGATCACAGTTAAAAACATCTTTTCAAATTTAATATCAAAACAACAATAAAGTTTGAATGATATGAACAAATTTCGTCAGAAATGGCTAGTTAAAAAGTCGAAATTTGTCTGAATAAAAAAACCTTCCCAAGCTTATTACTGAAAAGAAGTTGCGGCTGAATAACAATGCCGTAATTAACCATTCTGATTGTTCAAACAATGATTTGAGAAAAATTCGCAGCCCTTTAAATAACCACTTGAAGTCTAAAAAGCGTTCTACTAATTTACCAAAAGTCCAATTAAATCAAAAATAGCCGACTGTTGCTCAATTTTGTTTTGAAAAGCATTAGAAAATGCGTCAGTCATGATGCTGTCTTAGATTGACCGCTTTTTTCGGGGGGAGGGGAGAGGAGAGGAGAGAAGAGGACAAATGAGACTGCATTATAAGCTTTCAGAAAGATTTTGATTTGTGATGAATTTTGTTGTACAAAATTTTAGTCGCATTTTAATTACTTCAACAAATAATTAGGTAAAAAATAAAATTAATTGACTTCTTTTTCTGCATCTCATATAGAATTTATTCGATTTTCTTTTTCGCAATTCGACTTCCTTTATATTTTTGGTGAAGTATATTTTTGGCGACACAACTCCTGTTAAAAATTTTGTCCGAGTGGAAATTTGCTTGCCATTATCAGTTATCAGAAAAAGAAGAGCTTATTGCTGAAACAAGGGGCGCTTCGTCTCTCCGTGTACAAAAAAGAGAAAAAGTCACTGCAACAAAAAGGAAAATACAGGGCTTCTTTTGTATGTTTAATTTCAAAAAAAAATGGGCCGAAAATCGATATTTATTGCGAGGCGAACAAGTGAAGTGACCTTCTGGTTTCAGTCTGAAAATATAAAACTATATCTTCAACTTCAAATAAATTTTGATGAAGCCAAATCAACTCCGGATTTATCATCAGGCAACACAATTTTACGAAAATTTTTTCTTAAAAATTGAAATTTTTGAGGCAACTTATTCTGAACAGAGCAAAAAATTTAAATAACGGTAGAAACGATTTTATCATAAAACTACAAATTAAATGGTTGGAACAAAGTCGAAAGTTCTGTTTTTCTAAGCCGAGTTTCAAACTGCTTAATATGGATTTGAACACACATTCGAAGTGGGAACCACGTGTCGAAAATAACTTTTTTTAATCGAAAATGTTTTTTAATTCAAGAGCTTGGAAGCAAAGTTCACACCAAAATGCGTATAGGTTATTCGTGATGCACATGAATATCTTTTGAACAATGAATAATCTGCAGCACAGCCAGATTAGTGAATAAGAAAATTAGTAATTTTTGACTTTTTCCGAAACATGAGTTGAACAGTAATAAGTTTCTCTAAAAAACCAATCTGATTGTGAAGAAAAATTGTTCTACTTTATACTATTTTTTTACATAATTTGATAATTTGTAATTTTTCAAAATCATGAATGAAAAATTATTTTGGATATTTTAAGGATTACGTCTCAAATGGCATAATTCCCAAATGGCATAAAAATGAAAACATTCCCAAATAGCATAAATTTCATGCAACAGTTGCATTAGAAAAATCTAGAAAAACTTTTTTCGTGAACAATGTGAGAAAATTAATCAAGTTGTCAATTCAAATATTGATTGACATTTTATCTTGAAAAAATAGCAGATTTTGTTATCAAAAGCGAAAAGAATAAGCTTGCTGTTACTGATAAGCTTAGCGAGGTCAATTTTACTGACAAAATAGTCACTTAACATTTGTTTGGAAGCAATTTATTCTAAATCTTGTGCACATGTTTTCGTTCCTGACAAAAAGTTAGAACTAGAAATTGATAGAAAACATTTGAATTGCCATGAATTGCCACTGAAAACTTATGCCATTTGGGAAAAAATTAATTTTTATGCTATTTGGGAATTATGCCATTTGGGAAGTTACCATTTTAAGCATCGCTCATAAGTGTCATAAAAATTATACACTTCGCTTGTTGAAATGATCATATGCATTTTACTTCCACAAAATTTGTTCATCCAATTTAATAAAAAGCCTTATTTCACGTTCATGTTATTGTTCCGACTTTCGATAGGAAAGTAACGGAATATTTGTGCTCGGGGTGGGTTTTTTTTCTTCAGACAAATTTCGACTTTTTAACTAGCCAATTTTGACGGAAATTTTTTATATCATTCAAAAAGAATTGTTGACCTGAGCTTAAATTTGAAAAAATATTTCACCTGTGATCATTTTTCGTAAAATTATGAGGGTTTAAAGATTGCTATTTCGGCCATTTTGACCAATTTGGGACAATTAACGCGCAATATAATTCGCGCTATTAACGCGTAAGCAAGATTTAATCCGTCTTATAAATCGTTCCAAATCGGTTGAACGAAGCTTATTTGCCATAATTGATTTATTACAAGGAACGAAATCTATCTTTTTGTACTTATTAGCAGATTTTTTGTACTTAATAGCAGATTTTTTTGTACAGATCTTTTTGTACTTGTAAAAATAGCAGATTTTATTATCAAAAGCGAAAATAATAAGCTTGCTGTCACTGATAAGCTTAGCGTGGTCAATTTTACTTTCATAATTTTCTATTCATTTAAGCTACTCATGAAAATCAAAATTTGTGAAATAGTTTTGCTAAAAAAAAAATTAACTTTAAATACGAAACGTTTTTTTACTCTATTCTTAAATGATTTTTTACAATCAAGAAAAAGTTTGTAAAGTATTTGCAAACCTGCTTTGATACTAGGGTTGAACAACAAGGGTTTTGACAGGTAAAATTAAAACGTGGCTCATTTTTCATTCATGTTCGAATGTCTTGGCAATTACAAAAAAAGTCTATTTTAAAGTTGTTTGCAAAAAATTGAGAGTAATACACGTATTTTTCAAACGAAACTCATTTATAAGAAAAGACGGCTCAAAAATTACAAAAAAATGAATGAATTTTTCACAAAAGACTTTTCATGAATTTTTCATGAATAAAAGTCAAAATTGGAAAGAAAACGAGCTTTTCAGGTGAAAACGAAAAAAAATGCCCAAAAGTCTTATTAGCTAGTGCACATATAATCAAAGTACAATTGGGAAACGGATCAAAAAGCTCTCTGCTTTCTATTACCAATGCTTGTTTGTCTTCTATACTTATTATCACGTTTTGTAATTTCTTTGCTGTCATAAGGTAGGAAACAAATAAAAAGTTTGACGCTGGATTTCCCTTTGGATTGAAAAACAAAGGAACTTCCAATATTAGAATTTTTGTCTTACAAGTTTTTGTTCAAATGATCTTTTTCGAGGAAACAATTTCCTGGCATCATTATAACATGAAAAAGTTTTGTTTTGGGATTTTGAAAATTGAAAATTTGGTTTGCGCTTTTGATAGGATTTAATAAGTTTTGATTGGAAAATGTCACTGCTTGGACGCTTTATTTTTATTGGCGCACGGGGTGAGGACTATAATAATAAGCAATATCAGAAAATTTTGTAATTAGCAGCTCATGAAACTTTTTCTTAAGAAAATCATTAAAAGATAGGGGCTGCCGAATGCAAAAGAATGGGAGCAAAACCATTTTCGAAATAGTTTTATCAAATCTACAATTGTTACAACTTTTTAACAAACCTGATTGGTAAAAAATTGTTACATCATTTAATTCTTCCATGTGTCAAGAGAATATCTACCCTCTGTCAATAGGTGAAAATTATTGCTTTATCGCATGCAAAAAAAATCAATCTTACTGTTTCTAAATTGCGTTTGCTCCTTCAGCAACCCCTATCATTTAAGAATTCTTTTGTTTGTTTGTTTGTTTGTTTGTTTTAAATGCTTATTTTGTAACTGTTTTTCTTCTGTCGTTTTGAGACCGAAACTTTTTAGGTGCTGGCTCAATACATGGCACTGGCACCGCAAAAACTCGAAATAAGCGACAACTGTGAACAACACGTCTTGATTTTAGGTCGCCGATAACCGGCTTTTGTTTATGTTTAATTTCGTACCTTGTTGTTGAGCTAGCAACACACCAATCAGAGGTGCTAATATTTTGTTAAATTGTCAAATCGTTGCTTGTTTCAAAATGACCGAACATGCAAGACACTTCAGAGCGACTAAGTTTTACCTCATTTTCATGAGTTGTCATTTTTCGAGTTCACATGTAAGCGATAGAAACTCTAAATGGAGCTTTAATTTTTAGTTTCAAGAACTGAAATTTTCTAGCTACTGGCAATCTCCAGGTTCGATGTTTACAACAGCTTTAAATTAGCCTTGATTTTTGGTCTTTAGGAAATTGTATGCTTAAACTCTCATGATTTTTGCTTTTTAATGGCTCGATTCTCACTTAAAGGTCCTATAATATTACAAATAGGAAGCACCATAGAAATTTTATTGCTTCAGCATATTATGACTAGTTTCATTTAATCAGCCCGGTGCCGTAACCTGTAACCCGGGATGACCAAAAGTACTAGTCATACAGTTTCCATATATGGAAAAATGCTAATCATACACTTTCCATACAATTCCATACGTACAGAAAATTGCATGAAAGGTCTATGATTAGTATTTTTTTCATATATGGAAATTATATGACTAGCATTTTTCCATAAACCAAAAATATTGATTTTTTACATTTTAATTTCTCAAAATTTTTCGGTTGTCATCGTAACCGAACACAAATGACATAAACCTTGATTACTCAAACGTAGTAACCAACGGTTTGGCCGTCTCGCATAAAAAATGCATTGGAAACATCTTGACATGTGTTACTACTGTCTCAGACAAATAATATAACGAAAGTAATGAACTTTTAAAATTTTGGCAATAATTTTCAAAGATGATTATTTCTAAAATTTGAATTTTTAAATTACCAGACATTGATCAAGGCATACAAAAACATGTCATACAAAAGAAAGAGGAATTTTTCAGTCGTAGCAGCCCAAAAAACGCTTAAATGTTTTGCCAGCAGTTGAATTGATTGATCAAAGCTTTTTTTTCACAAAAAAAAATTTTAAAGAAAATTCTAATTATACAATTTCCATATATGGAAATTGTATGGTTAGCATTTTTTTTCATACCATTTTTTTCCCTTTTTTTATGAAGAGATACCAATTTCGATACCAAAACAACTATAAAATACCTTTGAAATTCGATTAAACTCATTTTGCAAAAATGTTTGAAATTTGTATGACTAGCAATTTTCCATAGACAAAGTGTATGAAATTGTATGATTAGCATTTTCGATCTATGGAGGTCAACTCGGGAAGTTAGTTTTGCTAAGTTGACAAGGCGAAGACCTATCCCGCGCCCATTATGTTGCGACTCACTTGCAAGAACTCACCTTGCAAATTGCAGGGCACGGGCGATTTGAACGGAATTCAAATAATTGCTGGGCTCCATCACTAACGAGGCACAAGGATCAAGTGGAAAAAATTCAGAAATTAAATAATATCCGTTCACTAAAAGTCCCACATTATATCTCGAATTTTAATGACCGTATTGTTACGAAGATGCCTCCAATCATGAAGAACTTTTTTGTTGCTTTTTTGGGTTAACCTCTGAAGCAGATAGACTCAAAATTGATGCCTTATAATACAATTTTTGTGTGATGTGCCCATTCTACAATTTTTATAGGGCTCTAATCATTTTCAAAACAAAAAACCAAAAAGAGACATACAATAGAACCAGTAATTGCGAAGGATGTAGGGCAGTTGTTTCTTTTTTTTAATACTTGGATTATAGAATCGCATGCAAGTCTCCTCTTAGAGATAATCAAAAATCTTCATCTCTAATTTTAAGCCCTTAAAAACGGTGGTTTTATAAAAAGTTTGCATGGCTCCAAGGAAGCAGCAGAGCTTGAATTTGGCTTCACTCTTTCAAGGTCTTATGATGGCAGAACCGATGATGGAAAATCAAAACTTACGGTTCAAAAAATAATCAGTTGGAGATTCGGTTCTGTCCCATTTGCAAAACGACTGCATCATCGCTTGATTTTTTATATCACCGATATTGAACGTAATGCCATGTTTTATATAGATTTTTTTCTTAGTTGTGATATTCTTTTTCCATTATCATCAAGAGACGTTAATGGAGCGCAACGAAATTCAGGTTTCACTGCTTTTTTGAAGCTATACAGAACGCTACAATACCACCGTTTCTCAAGGTGCTTAAAATTACTATAAAGACTCTTTAAATTACAATTAATTTTTTTAAAAAAGGTAACAAGGCTGCTCGTATAACAGGGCATAACCCTGAATGTTCTGACTGCCTCTTAATCCATATCGAATAAATTTTGGGAAAAGAAAAAAATAACAAACCATAAGTTTTGGACATACCAAAGATCAAGTCTGAAAACTTGGGTCGTACGAAATTAATGCGACCGATTAGCTAGCCTCATTTGTTTTTGGATTAATTATGTTGTGCGGGATTATTTTCCATTCATAAATAATTCGCGTTAAGTTTTCAAGATTATGAATAAAATCTACAAAGCACGCATAAATTAGTCCAGAGCTTGGCAAAATTGGCTATTTTCAATTTCTCAGAACTGTGCAAAAAAGATCGAGACAAGATATATTTTTGTATTTGAGTTTTGTTAATCATAATCTTCAATAGGATATATATTTTTTCAAAAAATTTTTTTCGAGACAAAAATTGACTGAATAAAAATTCACCTCAAGCATAAATTACCGTTTCTTTTTGAAAGTCGGAACAAAGAGGAGTTTCCCATGATATTCCTCATTCCAACCATTGAAACTAGCGAGTTGCACAACATTCTTCGAATTCCTGTTTCCATTTTTCTGTCCCCTTCTTTTTAAATTTTTAAATCAAAAAGTTAGATCACTTACTAAACTGTAGAAAATGCTCGCTACGCAAAAATTGCATTACGCAACATCCCTTTTTACATCGTCATTTGTTTCAGAAGTTAAAAAGAATTGAGGGAGAAATAGTTTCAATTAAACCGATCACTAATAAAAACAGTCTATTAAAAATGGAGACACAAGATTATTATTTGTAATTATCTTTTAATTTTTTTGTTTAATCGTTAACATTAATAACAAGTACTAATAATAACTCCGACTTTCGATGAAATTGACGACATGTTTCTGCTCGAGTGCTTTTTTCTCCAGATAGTTTCGACTTTTTAACTAGCATATTTTGACGGAACATTTTGATATCAACCAAAAAGTATTGAGCCCTGAGCTCAAAATCATATCAAGTTTTCAGCTGTGATCAAGAACAGTTTTTGTTAAGTTTTTGGGGTTTAAAAATTGCCAATTTGGGATTACAAACACGCAATATTTTTTGTGATTTTAACGCGTAAGTTGAAATTTAACCCGTTTAAAACTGTTCAAAATTGAGTTGAGACACGCTATTTGGCAAGCAAACAATACTCCATAGACCTTAAAAAGCCGCCGAGACATTCAGGGTTTTATCTTGATACGAGCAATCTGTTTAACTAATTGATTGGGCGAGTTCCCCTGATAAATATTTTTTTTCTGAAAACTTCCTTCATTAACATGCCGAAGTAGTAGCATGTCCATGGTGCTTCCAAACTGTATTGCTGTATGACCCTTAATTGCAAATTGAGCCAAATTTTAAAAAAAAAACAAGATTAAAAAGTACCTTTTCTCCTAATACAAAAATCAACAAAAGGTAGTCAACTCTAACCGTTTGTAAAACTCATGCTTGACGATTGCCAATAAAATTAAAAACATTAATTTTTGAAACTGCAAAATAATGCTCTATTTGTTTCCTCTGCCAATAAAATTAAAAACATTAATTTTTGAAACTGCAAAATAATGCTCTATTTGTTTCCTCTGCCAATAAAATTAGTATTTATTGGCGCCAAAGGCACCGTTAGAAAAATTTTAGGGTACCTCACCAAAATAGATATCTCAAAATAGTACAAATGGGGATTCTTTGGGTCGGCATGGGGTCGAATCCCTGAGGGAAGCAGCGTCCGCCAAAACCCACATCCACCCCCCTCTCAAATCCGCCCCTGGATTAAAACCAAAAACAAATACTCTAAGAAACTTTACTCTCATATTTCGCTTCCAAACTTTTCGATTATAGCGCAAATAAGGACTGAAAGAGTGTTTATATGAAATAGACCTCGAGCCCATTCGACTTTTTTTTTGAAATTCTAAACGAATACAAAGTTATTTCTGATCAAAATTGATCGTCGTCCAAAGCTACGTTCAAGGTTAAAAGCAGGAAAAAAAGGTTGAACATTTTAAAGTGACCTTGCGATTTGCAGACATGTGCTGGTGTGTAGGTTCCCTTTTTAGAGTTCCAGTTGTCTCTCTACTTCTATCCTTGTTTTCAGTCGTGGCATTCGACACCGACGTTGATATTTCCTGCTTTGCAATCTCCATCTTCGCGACAACGTCATTCATGTTCCGTCGTTTCTGGACCATCTGTAGTGAAGTACTACAGGTGTTCATTTTCAGTGGTTTCTGAGCGGGATCGCCTCTCGTTTGTCGAGTGGAGGCTTTCGGGTTGAACCCGTGAATAGTTCCGAGGGCGAACATCCTGGCCCGAGCTCGGAGTGCCCGAATGATTCGCCAGTAGCAGATGGAGGAGAGAACAAAGGGTGTCGTGTAGAAGAGGGACAGGTCCAAGACAAACAATCCGTCCCCGAATTTGGTCACGTGATCTAAAAAAGAAGTCACGCGGGTCAAGTAAAAACTGTAATGGTGGAAAGGAAACAATATGAAAAGAAACATAAAAAGAAAAGATTACAAAAATTGCAGAACTTAGTTTAGGGGGTGTGTTTAGGAATTTTTGAGGGTTCAATTTTTTTTTTAATTTCGAAATGTAGTTTTTCGAATTTTGGGTAAGATTTCTCAGAGTTTTCCTGAAATGCCAAGAGACCCAGTTCAGACAAAGATTTTAGAGCCACTTTTTTTGCAAAATTGAGCTAAACTACCATTTTCAGAGAACTTTTGGAGGTTTTCCAAGTCTCAAATTTAGTATATTCTGGCCTCAAAGCTGTTTTAGAAAAACATTAGAGTCGTTCAGCCAAAAATGGATGCGTAAAATGGTACAACAGATGCACCCCTAACAAATCCTTGACTTAAGTAACGTCTAACGACTAAATCGGAGGCGTTTTCCTTACTATTCATTCAACTCTTCGTAGAAAGAGGAACTTCTTGGTACTTTTGAACGACATTCATTTTTGGCCGACTAGTCTCAACCTTTAGAGGCAAATCGGTCTCAATACTCAATGAAGGAAAAGAAGAGCAACTTTTAATCAAAACCCACTATAAAAATTTTCCACAGAAATAAGCCGAAAAACGTTCAAACTCAGCATAGCTTTTTTCTACAAAAAATTTGGTTAATTCAGTGTCTATATATATATAGCTTTGAAAAAAAAATTGCATAGCCCAAAGTTGCAACGAAGTGCCTTTTGTCGTCTGTGTTGGTTTTCTTCTACAAAAGTAATGCAAAAGTAAACTGATATTTTTTATGACATCAGAAGAAGTCAGGTCACAAATATGAAGTTAGGTCTTTCAGATATGCTCAGATATGATCGAAACTAGGATGACGGAAAACTGATAAACCAAAAATTTGAAAGATCAACAAGGTTTCCGATAGATCATCGATGGTGTTTCAATTTCTATTTCCAACCAACATAAAAAGTTTTAATTTCAAACAAGACTGCTCGTATCAGGGCAAAACCCTGAATTTTCAGAATGCCCTGCAATGCTTTTGAAATAAGACCTGAAGGCGTCAGGTTAAAAAACTGATACAATTTCCAAAAAAGTTTTTTTTTTTTGGATTTTTTGAAAAGTTCCCCACACGTTATGCCGAGTAAAAGTGATGTTCTTAGCGTCTATTTTAATTTGTCCTGCCTCATTTTAATTTGAAACGAGTTATGAGCGAATTTAATAGCCGCTTACGTGTTATTGGTACTATATATTTTGCGCGTTAATTGTCCCGAGTTCTCCAAATTGGCAATTTCCAAAAAACTGCATAACTTTAGAAAAAATGATCACAGGCGAAAAATGTTTAAAATTTGAGCTCAAACAACGATAAATTTTGGATGAGAAAAAAAAATTTGGTCAAAAATGGCTAGTTAAAAAGTCAAAATAGTATGGAGAAAAAACCACTATCAGCAAAAATTTTCCGTCATTTTCTTCGAAAGTGGGAAAAATTATGATTTTTTGAAACATTTTTTTATATATTTTTAATTTTTCCACTTTTGTTTGTTTTGTCCGGATAATTTAGATGGTGACAAAACGTACAAAAGCGGAAAATATAAACGGTTTTTACTCAAATTGGGTGAAGATTAGACAAAAAGTGAAGATTAGCTGTTGAGAAAATCACCAGAATTAAAATGGTACAATTTATTTCATTCCCAATCAACATTTCAGCTCAAAAATGGGTCATTTTGGCTTCTTTTAGATAATTTAGAATTACGTTAAATTTATCAAGTCAACTAATGAGCAATTTATAGGAAAAAAGCCTCTTACACCGCTCAACAAAGAAAGTTATGGGAGCCTACAATCAAAACCTCAAAAACTTTTATTAAACACAAATTTTTCACGTTTCAAACTTTTTGAGAAGGTGCTCACGTATAAGCTTTTTGAGCGATGAAAGAGGCTTCTTTTCATATAAATTGCTCATGATTTGATTTAGAAGTTTCAGCGTAGTTCCAGAGTAGCTAAATGAAACAAAAATCACACATTTTGGTTTACAGTTTTGGTTCCGATTTTTGCAAAAAATATAGTTTTGGTATAGTTTTCAGCCACTTTTGTTTTTCACCCTTTTGTCTTAGTTCAACCCAATATGAGAAAAACTCGTTTGAACTTCGCAATGTTGTTCGTTTTGTCCGGTGTTGTTCCCCAACTGCATAACGCTCAGGTTTTTTTATTCTATGCACCATTGTCAACTTTGTCTACTTTGCAACAATATACAAATTAAAATTTTATTTGGCACTAATTCATACAAATTTAAATCAAAATCGAGGGTAGTTCTGACGTTGGAGTTTTAACCAGACTACATTTAAATGACAAAAGCATTAGTTATCTGACGGTTGGCACATTGTACCTTGCAAAAATCTCAAAAAATAAACAACCGAATCACGGAGATTTTCTTTGCCAGAGGTGCTCATAAAATTCAACTTTAACATTTAAATCTTGCTGTTTTTGCGACATCGTATATCTTTTCAAAATTCAGAATTTTTAGCCTAGTGTTACTCTAGTGATATACGAATTCAGAATCTGGCAAGATTCTTTTTAGAAATGGAGGAGTGAGTTGAGTGATATGTTGGGTGATATATCGGACTTAGTTGAGTGATATATCCTACTAAAGCCCTTACAGTCGTTATTTGAACCACATTTAAAAAATTAACAAAAAAAATTCCCAGCGGCGAAAAAACAACGGTTTGAAATTTTTGATTTTTTGTCTTATTTCGAGCAAATAAAGCAAGCGAGCAGTCTTATTTTAACTGCTTAAAAGCTTAAAATAGCTTAACTCAAAAGATTAAAACTTCTGTTACTTGAGTAACGTTAGTTTTAGTTTGAGTAGTTTATTGCCTTTTTGGAATCAAAATTTTCAAAAATTCAAAAACTGCAGAAATTGAATTATTTTTCCATTTATTTTTTTAAGAAGGTTTTCTAAAAAAATTGTTTTTCAATTTGCTGATTTTAGTATGACTGACGAATATATCTAATCTTCAGTTTTTTGTTCAGCTCCTCAAATCAAAAAAACGCCAAAAAACTACAAAAAATTGAAAAAGTATTGTTTTTTTTTAAAGACTGTGTTAGGAATATTCTGTACGACTTGCACGGTAACTGGCTATCCTTGTTTAAAATTAATTTTTGATGAAAATTGGTATAAAAATAGAAAAATTTTCCAGTATTGTTAACTTGTTGTCTAGAATTGTCAAAGCGCAGACTGGCATCACTTACAGTAGATGGATCATCAATCATTTTCAAGTCTAATTAGTCCAATTTTGATTTTAAAATTGTTAGGTTATATTAACGGGATCTATATAAACATTTTACTCTATTGCGAGTTCTTAGTAGGGGAAGATATTATTCACTAGGTACTTAGATGGATACACTAGATGGGCACGTGTGAGCAATCTCCCCCCTCAATAGACCAAGTGAACAGTCTCCCCCTAAAATTAAATGGCAAATTCAAGCAGTAAATAACCAAGTGATATCCTCTCTAAATTGATCTAGAGGGGGCGATCCCAGAAACGGCTTGTATCCAGCTTTTGAATTAATTTATATCCATTTTGGTACCCAATAACGGCAAAACGAGAGCTATAAGATGTTCTTAAATACATTCTGAATCAACTGAACAACAACCGCAAACTTTCTATCTAAAACGGGGGCAGTTTCCCTAAAAGGCACTCCCTAATTACCTCTTTTGGGTCGATGAAATTGATTTCCTGCGCTTTTAAAGCACTGTTAAGTCGATATTGCGCGTTATGTTTTTTAACGTTCTCCTCACCAGGCAGAAACATCAATTTTTTGGTGTAACGAAGGATTTTACAAGGCTAGCTATGAACCCTCACGCACTAGAATTTCAAGAATAATTATCGATGACATTGGATTTTTAATGTCAGTCTCTATGAATTTCAAAAATAAACAAATTACAATTGAGTAAATTGAATTCTAATCTTCAAATTTGTCAAATCAATAAAATCCATATAATGGATTGAAATCAATTATAATGGAATTTAATCATTTTTTCTAAACTATTCTGAAAATTTTAATTACAGTGCAGTATTGAGGAAAACTGGAGGAAGAGTCTATATTTGGCCAAAGTTTTTTAGGTGAATTTTAAGAAAGCAGAGGGCCAAAAAGTTTTGAAAGATTTGTTTTGGCCGTTCTCTCCCTTCAAAGAAGCCGTCAAAGAAGCCCTCAAAATATTCTTAAGTCTAAACGGCCAAAAATTGATGCGGTATCAAGGGTACCATTGGCCGGTCGGAGGGTCGTATACCTGAACGGTTTGTCCATGAAGCGATTGAAAACAATAAACACAATTTTTTTTTGTAGTTTCTTCTCGTTTAACTGATTGAAACTGTCAGCCGTTTGTTTCCTTAAATGAGGACCACAGCATAGTCAAGAGACGACCAATCAATTAAGCCAGTACTAGCTAATCTCACTACGTATGGTTTTTGATAGCTAACTAACAATTTGCTCGGGTTTTCGAATTAAAAATTTTTAAACAAGGGCTCAATTGGAATGAACACTTTTTAAAGTATATTTAATGACACACTAGAAATTGTATGAGTTCACGCACTAAGGTTCCGCGGATAATAGACAGTTATAATCAGGGGCGGATCTAGGATTTTCTCGAAGAGCCCCGGGGGGCGGATTTTCAAAAAATTTTCAAAAATCTTGTCGACTTTTTTTAAGTTGACCAAATTGATTTTCCGAACTCTTCCAAAGCACTAAAAAGACCCTGTTTTGGCTAAATTTTCATTTTCTGCACTGCAGACAAAATTTTGAAAAAAAAACAGGCCAAAAGCGTTTTTTTTGCACTTTTTCGAAAATTTCGACCCCTCTTATAGCCCCACACACCTATCCTCCCCCTTCATTCAACCCCAACAATTACTGCAATATTTGAGTAAGGGGGTGAGAGTCTGTGGTAGTGTGGGCGTGTGTGTGTGGCGGGGGGGTGTGGAGGTGGTGGTAGTAGCTGAAGGTGGTAAGAATGGGCTGAGAGTAGTTGTGGGGCAAACGGGGCGGGGAGAAAGATACCCCAAATGAGAAAACAGTGAGAAAAATCTGCAAGGATACAAATAGAAAATATAAAGATTTTATACAATTAAGCCAATTGAAAATCTCAAGTTAACGACTGAAGTTTTGGATATATGCAGAAACGTTTTTGGAAACCCCGGGCTTTTGATTTAAAAAAGATTATTTTCAATTATAATATCTAATCCTTTATACTGGGTTTTACTGGATTGAAGTTTGATTCATATCAATTTTTAATCCATTGCAATTGATTGTTATACAATTTTATAGAGACAGACCATAATTTTTTTTTGGTAATCGATCGATTATTATCCATGGAACTTCATTGCGTTACTTCATTGGGTTTCGAACTGTGAAAGGAAAATAATAATTTTTTTTTGTATTTTTTTTTCCAATTACAATTAAGTAATTAGCAGTAAGCAAAAAACATGAAGTGGTGCTTTAATTTTGCTCTAATAACCCCAATTTGAGCAAAATGGCATTTAGGTCACCCTTGGAAAAGAAGTTGTTACCTGGGAAGTACTTGTACGCGACTAGCTTCAAGCCTGCTACACACACATTGTAGAAGATAGAGGCGGCCCAGCTGGCAATACAGATTTTGACACTCTTGTTCCTCGTGCACAAACACATACTCTTCAAGGGGTCGCAAACTGCCAGCGCTCGTTCCAGGGTGAAACAGGTTGATGTGGTTATGGATGTATAGAGACCTGAAACAGAACCCAAAAGTCAACAAGATTGCTCGTATCAGGGCAAAGCCCAAAATGTATGCTCCGACTGCCTTTTAAAGTCTATGGAGCTGTAAAAACAGGAAAAAGATAACTGTAATAAAAAAATGAAAAAAGTTTGAGATCTTTATGAGAAGTTTTTTTTTGAAAAAAGTATGATGATAACGATCCCCCCTCACGCCATACAAAGTACAAAGTAATAAATTTCGCTCCTAGTAACAATTCCGTTATGGCAAATAAGCTTCCTTCAACCAATTTGGAACGATTTCTAAGACGGATTAAATCTCCGCTTACGCTTTAATAGTGCAAAATATATCGCGCGTTAATTGTCCCAAATTGGCCAAAATGGCAATCTTTGAACCCCCATAACTTACGAAAAATAATCACAGGTGAAATGTCTTTTTGAATTTAAGCTCAGTACACAACATTCTCTTTGAATGATATTTAAAAAATTCCTTCAGAGATGGCTGGTTAAAAAGTCGAAGTTTGTCTGAAGAAAAAAAACCACCCCGAGCTCCAATATTTTGTTACTATCGTTACGAAAATCGGAACAGCAATAACTCTAAATTTATAGAGAGCAGCAAAAATTTTAAGTCACACAAAATTAATTATAGGAAGCAATCTCTCCTTTTTGGCGGAGTTTTGCTTGCAATTTTTATGTTTCAGACAATCTTGATATTCAAATTTTGTCTATAGTTTTTCAAAAAATTTATTGGCCAACGCCTGAAACTTAAATGATTGCGGAAAGGTTGCTTCTTTTCAGCGACGTCCATTATTTGAGTAACCTTAAGCCCACAACACTTTCATTGAACAACAATCTGCCCTGCATTTTTTCAATGCAAAAGCATCACAAAATGCCGGAAAAAGCATTATTTAAATAACGCCCATTATTTGAACAACCGTAAGCCCACAAAATTTTCATTGAACAACGATCTGCCCTGAATTTTTCAGAGCAAAAGCATCACAAAATGCGGAAAAAAGCATACGCGGAAACTCAACAGGCCATTTTGATCTGGTTTTTTGCTTGAAGGTCACAGTTATTTCAAAAATTTAGAACGTTGTCCAAACAATTGTTAAAACTTTTGCTAAAACTTTTGGAAACTTTTTTTAATAACTTTGTTCGAAAACTTTTGTTAAAAGTATTCGAAATTTTCTCAAAAAAGTTCAATTGCTCTTTTTTATTAAATTTGTTTTTCCAAATTTTTTGCAACTAATCATAGTTATTGAGAGCTGGATATACTCTCAACATACAAAATTAATTGAAAAGAGCCATCTGCACAAGTTCTGTATGCTATCTTCAGTTTTAAAGCAACCTTGAACATAATTTTAGTCAGAAAAACTAGCGCTCGCCGGCAATTTTTTTCCGAAATATGAAAACAAAATGTGTTTTTATTGTGTATTGTAGCAAGCCAAATCTCAATTTTGATGACAATTGCGCTGAGTAAACAAATTGAGAAACACACTAAATGGCATGTGGTGGGGAATTGGTAGAAAAACCTACTTTTAGAAAACTGATAAGTTGGAAAATAAACTAAATTCTAAAATGTGCAAAAAACGGTCGCATTTTGCATAATTTGCTGCAAACTACATCATATTACACGCCGATGAAAAATCATTTTGGAATAATTTTATAATACCCATAATCATAAAAAAATTCGTATTTGATTTTATTGTTTTTTTTTGCGTCTAATCACATATACCTTTATAATAATGTTTTAATCAGACCGAATAGCGTGTCTGAGTTGAAATGGAGTAATTTTGAGCCACCTTCAGCAGCCGCATACACTACTTAATGAGTAAAAAAATAATAATTGTTTTGCAAAAAAGTGATCACAAAATGGCCAAATGGGCAGCACTGAAACCCCATAACGTCGTAAAAAAATGAATTGCTGGTAAAAGATCATAAGATGTTTTTATCTCAATGCATTATTTAAACATTTCTAAAAAAAATTTGAAAGGTTATTAGAAAATGAAAGACTAATAGGTTTTCCTTAAGAATAGATTTTTATGCATAATAAGATGATCGGAACGTTCAATACTCTATACTGGTACGAGCAGTCTTTTTTCTTTGATTCGACGTAAATATTTTGAAAAAGGATTTTATGGTTCTAACAATTTTTTGCGTCTTCTACTACTTTTGGTTATTAGAGTAAAATACACTTTATTTATAAAACTCAAAGTTTAGATAAATGTTGATTTTGATTTCCATTTTTATGGTTATAATACATTAAACGCTGTATAAATAGAAACCACACAGGGACAAATCACTCTTCTAGGAGTTTCGCTGGATAACCTTACATAAAGTTGGAGAAAAGAAGTAAACTTTTTATTGCAAAACGAAATGAGTTTGTTTGAAGAGAAAACTTTTAAAACTTGTTAATCTTGACATTTGCCGAATTTTGATGTCAAGTTTAACAAGCTTTAAAATTTTTTGTCTTCAAACAAACCCATTCCTAAAAATATGGAAACAAAACGTCAAAAAAAAATTTGGCTCTGTTTTGCAATAAACCTAAGAGTGCAAAAATGTCAATATATAATCATAGAATCTAATGTTTTTTGGTTTTATTAAAAATCAAAACAGTAATGGATTAAATGAATTAGTTTTTCGAATTCTCCAATTAATTTGAGTGGCCAATGTGGGCAAATGGACATTCCGTACCGAGTTAAGACATAAAAACTTTCTCAATTATTCTGCTACTAGAAGCAAATGATACCAGCTACTTAATGACATGCGCTAAGTGTTGATTTTGATTTTAAAAAAAGCTAAATTTAGTTTTGAATGAAAAATCAATAGACAGATAAACTGCAGTCATTGTGTTCATTCTCAAAACACAATAATTTAAAAATTGTGTTGATTTTTCTAAGGATGGGGTTAGTTTTTGTTCTCTCAGACTCTCGGAGAAGGTGAGTGTTTGTGTACCATTTGCACTCCTTAATAACATCTGAAAAACAGCAATTGTTTGAGCTCAAATTTGAAAATTTAATTTCATTTGCATTATTTCTCTGTATTCTTCAAATTTTCTTGAACACAATATTTTGTGGAAAATTTATTCAACTCAGAACGTTTTTACATTCGTTTTAACGCAATCATTGTCCCATAAGAGCCATTAGTAGAGTCCATTACGCAAATTCAGGGCAATCAAGCTGGCGAAACAGAGCCATTAGATCGTAAAATAGTAGCCAGACGCTAATTTTTAAAAATCTATCAGCTTTAATATATTTTTCTTTCAAAAATAGAAGCAATACTTTTAATGGAGGAATGAATCCCCTTGTTTTTGTGATTGATTGAGGAAGCAAATTTTTGTTAATAACTTATGCTTTGGTGATTCCTTTCTCGCGGTTGTAATGAAGGCTAATTCGAACATTCAAAAATCTTTTTAAACATCCTCTTTTTTCTAACACGCTCGAAAGGAAGCATAATTTTGTATGTACATGTATTAGCAAAAACATAATGACCATTGACAAGCATATGCATTTTAGTCAAAAAAGAATTCGGCTGCTAAGAATAGCAAGATTAGAATGGGTCGACGTAAGAATTTATGAAACTATTATTGCAACTCCTCTGATCAGATCAGAAAATGATCAGACTACGCCAGGAAGAGACTGGAAAGAACCAAAGTGTAAGGGTGCCGTTTTTTCCCGCAAATTTTTACTACTTTTATTTTGAGTGGGCCAAAAGTGCCCAAAGGGGCCAAGTGTTTCTGCCCAAAACGTTTGTAACCAAAAGTTGCTATTTCCAGATTTTCGCGACCTAAACGACCCGACGAAACTTTCGGTACAAAGGAAGACACGGCGTGAGCTGATTTTAACTACGGATATTTTCCACTTTTTGCGACCAGACATTTAGTTTCCAGACTTTTGTGACCGAAAGGACCCGTCGCGTCCAAGGTAGGGGCCGCCGCAAGCGGCATCACCCAGAATAACATACGGCCCAGCAAATGAAGCGACACGACATGCACCGGCCCAATCGGCGCGAAAAACATCGCCCCTTTCCAGATTTTTGCGACAAGAGAGATCTGTCGTGTTTTCAGCCATAAAAACTAAGATCAGCGTGATCCGGAGTAACAGGTTCCACTACTATCGGCCCAGTCCAGAATCTGATGACTAAAAATCGGTTGCAATTTTTGCAACAAGGGCGGAAATCGCGCGACCGGTACAATTTTTGTAATCGGCGCGACGTTCATGACCGGCAAGTTTTTTTGGCACCAAATTTTTGATATGTTCTTAATATTTGATGCAATTCATTTGCTGGCAGAATTTTTGTTTTTCGGCCAGCTACAAAACGGAACCTAACAGCCCAAGATAATGCTGAAATGTAAAATGGTTTTAAAATTGTTTGTTTCGTTTTCATTACAGAAAATGCAGAGAGTCTCAATTGCTGCACTATTTTTTAATACCACAATTTCCGGTGGGATATTGCTTCTTTGCCTTTTTATGGCGATTTGTGAAGTTTTCAAGTTTAGTTCAGCGCAAGTTTACTAATGATTAAAGACAATCTTTTGGGACCCAGTGTGGTGGTGCTATCGTTATGTGTTAGAACAAGATCTCGTATTTAAGCTAAAGGTCATTGACCTAAATGATGTTGAGTGGTGTTTGGCCAAACTATCTTCGTTAACTAATTATTTAGTTGTCGTTATGATCTGATCTGAAACAGTATGCTCTAAGGCTGAAATAACATTGATAGCTCATGTTATTTATTGAGTTAAAGGAATTAGCAGTTGATTCCATTAAGCAAAGTATTTCATTAGAGCCGTAGGATACGTTTAATTCGCCCAGTGACAACAGTGGAAATCAGCATCAAAATCGGGCTCCGCTGACAAATGCCGACACCACGGACAAGTTGCGGAATCCAGAATTAAATTGCGGAATCCAGAAACAAATTGCGTAATCTATTGACTGATTGTAAAACCAGTGAGAAATTGCGGAGCTGAGGCTAAAAAAAAATTTTGAGAGGAAGTACTTTGGAATCCAGCGTTTTTACTGAAATTCATTTCAATAATCGAAACGCATTTGTTGCTGTTTTCCATACAAACATTTGTCAAAATTTTGTTTAGGCACATTTGTCTCCGGCTACAAACATCTCTAACTTTTTTACTGTTGCTATAACTAAATGTCTCCTTAGGATTGAGGAAGTCAATTTATTTATGGAGCAGATGGATAGGCTAATTGATCATTTCTCGACCCAAGTTATGGGGCCGACTTAGAGAGCTAATTCAAACAAGGTCGACACATAAGACCACCAAGGTCAGTACAATAATCGAATAAGGAAGATACTTGACTCGACCATTATCTACACGATATACGACAAAAAATGCAATTTTTGGACTTTTTGGAAGGTTCTGACGGCCATCATGCTAAAAAAACATATGATGCTGCCCATGGCGCGGTTAGAAATGTTAAGCTAAAGTTGATTGTCCGAAACTTGAAGTCGATAAAATATTTCCAAAAGGAGATATTATGATGATTAAATTTTTAAATTACTGACACACATGCCTAAATCAAACAGCCATTTACTCTAACTTTCAAGTGCCTGCTCCCTTGCTGAGTATGGTGACCAATATAAGTTTGATAAAAAAGTTCAATGAATACCGGAAAGTATTTTGGAAACTTTGCATCAGTTGGAAACATTAATTCTCGCTAAAAGCATATAACAAAAATTGCAGTTTATAGAGTTCAATCGTGGGATCTTCTGTATTAGAAACAAAAACTTCAAAAGCTTAGATCAGCATTCGTATATTTGCCAAAATTCATTTCAGCAATTCACTTCTAGTGTTTAATGTTTTTGATATTTTTTTCGGTCAAACCAACCTAAACATTTTCTCTAAGCGCCATTGGCCCCAAATTATACTAAACCTATGGGGGACCGCGCAGCTAAAAAACGCAATTTATGGTCAAAACAGCTTTTTAGACAAATTTTTAACTTTTCCAGTAGCACAGAAAACTGGATCAAAATAGGGTCCTTATTGTTTTCTTGGATAACATTTTTAATCTACTGGCAAAAGGTTTAGATCTACCCCTGTCTGCAACACTTAATTTTTTTTTTTATTTTTAAGGTAACTTGTCTTGGGTAACTTTGACAGATCTCAGACAGAATGCATTAATCTTTCGTTTCACAATTTTTTCCCGAAAAACGTGTATTGTATTCATGACTATTAAATATCTTTTTTGTTTCTAAACACGTTCATCCTATCAAATTATAACGGGATAGTATTAATTTTTTAAACAATTTTTTGGGTTCTGCATGACAAAAAATGTAAATTGGAAAAAAAACGTCATAATCTTAATAGGAAAAACACAAGGTCCCATTGAATTCTTTTGCTTCATCATTTTGGACATCAAATTATTTTGAAAGGTCATAACCGTAAAAGTAATCATTTTAAAATTCATAGCCGAAAAAGTGATAATTAAATTGCATTCATGCAAGGTTTTTTATTCAAATTGAAACATAAAAATCTAATTTAAAATTGAGGTCATTGTTCCTTGTAGAAAAGCTAGCCCTTAAAAAGGGAAAATTAATTACATAAAATTACCAATCTAAATTACCAATTCCATTTGCATACACACACGCATACATAACAATTTTTAAGGACAAAAAGAAGTGCGTGCGCTTCAATAAACCCGTTTGAATAAATAAATTTTCACAAAGTTTTTGGTCAAGTATGTTGCCCTAATTTCAAAGTAGTCAATTAAAATGGCACCTTAGCTGAAAGTTAAAAAATTTTGAGGAAACGTTAAAATTCTATACCTAGTGTCAGCCATTTCGCTTTTCAAGTTTTCACAAAAAATTATTGACACTTCTTTGCAAAGAAAAAATCAGCATTTACAAAAAAATAGATTTTTGATTGCTCAACTTTTTTTTCAGGCTTTTCCGATGTAAAAAAGTTAAGGTTGGTCGACAAATAATATCAGAGGTTCAAAAATAGTCTCTTATAGGCAGGCGCGGATCTAGGAATTTCTCGAGGGGGAGGGGGGTCTTTATTGGGCGGATTTTGGAAAATTGGCACTTTTTGGAAAATTTCGACCAAAAAATAGCGTTTTTTGGCGCGCACTCCCCCCTCAAAATTAGTATAGATTGTCGCCAAAGGCGCTTTTAGAAAAACTTTAAGGTCAGTCAGCCAAAAATGGATATCTCAATATCACAAAATAGTGTCTGAACCCCCCTAAATCCGCTACTGCTTAAAGGAATGATCGAAAAATACGAACAAAAAACTGTGCCATCCTTTTAGGAAACATGAAAGTTGCAATGAAGAAGAAGCATGATTAGGATAGGACGGCGATTTATACACGAATGAAAAAACCAGCCTACGAGCTGTCCAGCTCGTTTCAGAGAGCCCCTTCAGTTATGAGCTAAGACTTTTTTTCTGGGCTGGGTAATTTTTCCTGAGCATCAAACAATCACGAATTATGGGGTTTTTAACCACAGACCTTTCTGTTTGGAGGCAGAGATATAGCCACCATCTCCTTGCTTATTTCAGAAAGCTAATAGTGGCATTCACCAAGTGGCAATGTCTTTATAGATGATAGGGAATGCATCAGTTAGATCCCTAGACTTTTTTCTATTTCTTTTTGTTCAAACCATTGGGGAGAAACATTGACTTTGACTTTTAGTTGTTTTTGTTTTTATTTTTTCCCACGCAAATCAGGTATGACAAATTATCATCAGAATAGATCGAGTGGTAAATCATATTTCAAAAATTTTTCATTTCTAGTCGATCGGTTTTAAAAATTTTTCAGTTGATGAAAGTTGGTTTGACATTAACGATTTTTAGTATGAATTAGAGCCAGTAAAGAGTACGAGCAATCCAAAAAGCTCATTATTAAGCAATACTTTTTTTTGAAATTCAAATATTAACAATTAAGCTATGTAAAACGAGTTTTTGGAGCCTAATTTAACGCTTCATTGGCATTAAAAATTGTAAAAGTTGTAAAAAACTGGAAAAAAATTAGAAAAAAATGATGAAAAAAGCAGTATTTGACAAATCTTGCTATTATTTGTTTCTAAAACGTTTCCTAAATTGGGATTTTGAGTGACGTTTATTGGTCTGATTTTTGTAACGAAAGTAGCGGAACATTTGTGCCCGGGGTGGGTTTTTTTCTTCAGACAATTTTCGACTTTTTAAATAGCCATTTTTGACAAAATTTGATCACTTTGATCATTTTTTATAAAGTTATGGTGGTTCAAAGATTGCCATTCTGGCCAGTTTGGGACAATTAACGAGCGCAGGGGCGGATCTAGAATTTTCCCTTTTTCTAGGTCAACCAAACTGATTTTCCGAGCTCTTCCAGTGCACAAAAAACCCCTGTTTGAAACAAAAATTTTGCACCGCAATAATATTTTTTGAACAAACAGGTCAAAGAGGCGTTTTTGGGCACGTTTTTGGGACAAAAATTTTAGGGTCTATCAGCCAAAAATGAATATCTCAAAATAGTTCAAAGGGGGACACTTTGGGTCGGGAGGGGGTCGAACCCCCCGTTCCTCCTAAATCCGCCCCTGAACGAGCTTTATATTTCGATCTATTAACGCGTAAGCGGAGGTTTAATCCGTCTTAGAAATCGTTCTAAAATTGGTTGAAGGAAGCTTATTTGCCATAATTGATTTGTTATTGGGAGCGAAATCTATCACTTTGTACTTTACATAGCGTGTGGGGGGATGATTTTTCATGTTATTACTGCTCCATAGACCTTAACAGGCAGTCGGAACATTCAGGGCTTCGCCCTGATACGAGCAGTCTTGTTTAAGCTATGGGTGGGAAACATAAAAAGCTAGAATTTTGAGCGGGAAAAGTTTGAAAAAACGAGCTATCTATCCTCAAGGAGATAAAAATCTAAAAATATATATTTTTTCTTAAATGAATTAAACCGAAAAACCGACAATAAGTACTGAAAATCAGAACCCAAATACGTAATTCTGGTGGAATAAAATTTACCGCTTCTAACCAAAATCGCTCCAAAATCCAAAATCTATGTAACCAGAGAAAAAATGACGGTGTCATCACAAGGGCTCTTTCACGTTGGTTGACCAACCTTTTGGAAAATATTCTCTTTCCCCGATAATGAAAACCCGTGGGAAATCAATGGTTGCAGAAAGTTACAGTTGCGAAAGAAAGCTGAGACGCAGCAATCAGTGCTATTATCAATCTAATTTCGTATGAACATTGGGGTTTATGATAAATTGAATCTTGTTTTTCAGGTCAAAGTAATGACCTTTCTTTTAGTGACTCTAATTTTGGCCGACCAACCTGAAAAATTTTCTAAGAACGCCCGTGGGACCAATGTTCTCAATTTCAGGCTGGATCTTTTTTTTGGCTAGTTTTTTTTCTAAAAAAAACCGAAACGACTTAAATTATTCAAAATTTTTAGCTGACATTTTTAGGCAAAACACCGACAATTTAGTGTTTTTGGTGCACGCAGATTTTAAATTAAGTCAACAGCAAAAAAGCGATAGAAATTTCAATATGTTTTGATAAAATACAAACCTCTCAACCCAACCTCCCCCCCCCCCCTCCCCCATGAAAAATCTAGATCCGCTCCTAGGGTCAGAGATTGGTTATTCTAAACGAAATATATTCCGGTTGCATTTTTTATGGCAATAAAACACTTTTGTAGACCGCAAAAGTATTCACTCGTGTTCTGTCTTGTTTCTTCAATTGAAAATTAGCATTCTGGGTTTATTCTGCTTTGGGTTCTAAATCGCTGCTGAGACAGTTTATAAACATGATTTTCACTCGAATTCAATTACGACAGCTCGAAATTGACAGTATATTTTGAGCAGGAACTCTAACAAATTTTTAAATTGTTCTGACCGCCCCTTAAATTGGAAGGAAGGAAAGCAAGAACAACAATTTTCGAACGCTGCAAAAGGTTGGAAGAGAGCAACTGGTTCAATATACAAACATTACGAACCCGACTGCTCGTAACAACCTTGTTTCTATAAAAAGAAACAGTTTTTTTATAAACATGTAATTTAAAAGTTTAGCGCAAATTTTTGGAACTTCCCCCCGCTGGAACTTAGTAAGGCAAAATAAGAGTTTCTATTTCAATTTGATATATCAGCAACTGAGCCGGTGGTTTTGGCGTAACTCCTCTAGAAATCCAAAAAAAAAGGAATCTGTTTTTTGGGAAAAATTATGGCTTAACAAAATAAATTGCGCCGTAAAAGCTCTAACCAGTAACGGATTTAGGGGGGGGGGACGATCCCTCTCTCAGGGATTCGACCCCTAGCCGACCCAAAAGGTCCTCCCTTTGTACTATTTTGAGATATCCATTTTTGACTGACTGACCTTAAAATTTTTCTAAGGCCGCCTTTGGCGCCAATCTATTTTAATTTTGAAGGGGGAGCGCGCGCCAAAAAAAAAGCGATTTTTGGTCGAAATTTTCCAAAAAGTGTCTAAAACAGCCTTTTTTTTTTGGTCTTTTTTCAAATATTTGCCTGCGGCGCACAAAATTTGGTCAAATTTGGTCTTTATAGTGGTTTCGGAGAGCTCACAAAATCAATATGGTCGATCTAAAAAAAAAAGGTCGACAAAGTTTTCTTTTTTTTTTTGAAAAACCGCCCACCTCCCCTCGAGAAATACCTAGATCCGCGCCTGACTCGAACTAAAATTTCGAAAGAATAGTTTCTTTTCTAATAAACTTTTGTCTTCATCATTTCGATCTAAATTTAATCCAATTCGGTAACACGAATGAGTTTTGAAATTCAGGTTTTTGGTTTTTGTCCAAATAACATATATAACTAAACATAAAGCTGATGATTTCTAGAGATAACTTGAAACAAGATTTTGAGGCATCCGGTGGCGCTTACATCTGGCGCGAGAGAAATGGTGCCCGTGAGAGAGTATTTTCCGCTTATTCTACTGTTACATGTTGACGCATGGTGGAGTTTGTCGCTTGTTTGAAAAATTTCGAGTAGTCGCTTTTTACCCGGGTCCAAATTTGACCCCATTTTGGCCTCTTTTTTTTCCATGGAGGGTGCTGAATGATGCCAATTTAAAGAAACGCGAGCAGAATGAGCCCAAATACTTGCAAATTGCACCCAATTTTTGGTTATCTTTTTTTTCAGCAAGGGATTGAATCAGCCCAACTTTAACAAAAGAAGCCTAATTTGCCTAATTTTTAGCAAATTAAATTTTATAAATAAAGGTCACTTTTGAAGAGTTGTCGTCGCGTCACCAGGAAAAATCTATATTTTAGTGCGTGTTATTTTCTGACCTATTTTAATTGAATCAAATGGTTCAATTGCCAAATCAAAACCCTTTTGCTCGTGATTGGATCAAAACTCTAAAAAAAAGTTCTTACAAAATCGTTCAAAGAAGTTGTCTCAGTGTCGAGAAAATTTGCTTTTCCGATTTTCAGACTCAATTAGACAAAATCACACCGAGATAAAATTTATAGCACATTCAATTTGACGTTTTGTCCTCCAAAAGAAAACAACATTCGAAGAAAAACTTAGTTGACCATTGAACCTCTCAATTTTTCGGTCATATAATTATGAGCTTATTGTATAACAATTATCTAGTCTTGTTAAATTTATATGGTTTTACACTATTTCGGCTTAATTTGCACCATAATTAATAATTCAGGGAACCTACAGAATGTAAAAAAGAGTAGCAAGTTTTTGATTGCAAGAGTTTTGCTATAACAGCGACGAAATCCCAAAAATCTGAAAACAGCGTCCGTATCAATCAATTAGATATTCTACTTTTTTATGAGGGTCAATTCAAAATAGATTCAATTTTATCGAGCTATTTTACCAGGGTAACTAATTTCAGTACTAATTTTATACTAGCTACTAAAAGCTAGTACTAATTTTATACTAGCTTTTTTTTTACTAGGGCAACCGATTGTAACCTTTCAGCATTCACGAGGCGCTCCGTTGAGCACAAAAACTGGTTTGAAAATTTCAACCGCATCGATAGAGTCGCCGCCCACCCCGGACCCCCGACCGAATTGACCTCCCTCTGTGTGTTTGACTTCCGTTGTTCGGCTCATTCTCAGTTGCATCCGACACTTTTTAATCAACTCCAAAGCTATTCTCGTATTCTTCTGTTTTGCATGTGTCAAAATTAAAAAACTGAATGACCCATACTGTTATGCTGTGACGTATGGGAACACTTTCATTTCCTTTTTCGAGGCTAACTTCAAAGTCGACCCCAAAATTGAAAATTAGGTCTATATACGCCACTATAGCTTTTAAAAACCACTGGGGAGCTTTTTATTCTATTGCAGCAAATGCAGATAAAATCAACACTTGAAAAATTTTTAAATCGCACCAAATGATAAAAAAAAACAAGACTGCTCGTATCAGGGCGAAGCCCTGAATGTTCCGACTGCCTTTTAAAGTTTATGGAGCAGTAATAACATTAAAAAATTAAATGTAAGAAAAAATAAAATGAAAAATTTTTTTTTTCTAAATCTTGAATTTTTTTAATGAAAATCATCCCCCCACAGGCCATACAAAGTACAAAAGGATAGATTTTGCTCCTTGTAACAAAACAATTATGGCGAATGAGCTTCTTTTAACGATTTCTACTTTTAAAATTTGGAACGATTCTACGACGGATTAACTCTCCGCTTACGCGTTAATAGCGCGAAACATATCGCGCATTAATTGTCCCAAATTGGCCAAAATGGCAGTCTTTCAACCCCCATAACTTTACGAAAAATAATCACAGGTGAAATATCTTTTCAAATTTGAGCTCAGGACAACAATACCTTTCGATTGATATCAAAAAATTCCGTCAAAAATGGGTTAAAAAGTCGAAATTTGTCTGAAGAGAAAAAAAACCCACCCCGAGCACAAATATTCCGTTACTTTCGTATCGAAAGTCGGAACAATTAGAACATTGAATGGATTGATCCTAGAAATGCTGCGTTGATATCCCAATCTTGGAATGATTGAATTAATTTGAAATATGCACAAAGTATAGATGAAAAGACAATAAAACTGCGTTTGAGCTCATATTTATGATTCATTTTTTTGAACAAATGGCAAAAAAAGAAGAGAAAAGAGCCAGTCCATTTAGAAGATCAACCTTTTTCGCAGAATTTTGTGAGATAAATACATTGACATTAAACTGGAAAATTTAACAAAGCACAAGTAATTTTTTGCTGCAGGATATTTCCCCATATCTATTTTAAGTAGTTTTTCTCGAATGGATAAAAGATCAGCACAAAAAATAGACAAAAAATATAATTGTGGTTCAATATACCCATGTTTTCTGCGTGGCGAGTCTGTTGAGAAAATCAGCGTATAATCTGTAAATAACATGTACCTATGATGAATAAAATTTCTATATAGTTCGTATAAAATCTGCATATATATCTGTTCATTAATTGTAGATAATTTATAAAAAAAAAGTCTGTACAAAACCTGTACATAATCTGTAAATAATATGCATAAATTAAAGAAATAAAAACAGTTAAAGAGTGTTCTGGTGATGAATATATGATGAGAAATACAATATAATTTTTTTTGAAAATCAAATGCGTTATAATCGATTGTTGTTCCGACTATTTTTAGAAAGCAGTTTTGATTTTTCAATAAGCCAATTTGTTAGGATTTCTGAAAATCATCTGAAAATTATTATTGTCTTGAGTCCAAGTTTAAAAAGATATTTTACCTGTGATCAGTTTTTGTAAAGTTTAAAACAACAATTTTTAACCATTTGGGACAATTAACGCGCAATATACTTCGTGCTATTAACGCGCAAGCGGAAATCCAATCCGATTTGAAAATTGTTGAAGAACAGCAGTGTTTTCGTGTCTGTTTGATATTAGAAAAAAATTGGCGGCTCAATTTTTGGAGCGCGGCCAGCACAAAAGTTTTAGCATAAAAGACCAAAGAGGTTGGCCGGAGCGAATCTAAATTTTTCTAGCCTTTCAAGAAATTTAAATGCCGATTTACTCTACGTAGGTCTACCGCAGCAAAAGCAACAGTTAGTATGACTGTCTCGCTCATTTTAACTATAACTTTTCAACCATAAGTGGATCAAAACTACCTGGAGTTTTTTCAAACCTATTTAAATGCAATCAAACTAAAATAGAAGGGGAATTCTGGCGCGATGATTTAGGGAAAAAAATCAAGAACATTTTAAAAAATTGTTGATTATTTTTTGCAACTTCTTGCCGTTTTTAAGCAAACTCTGCTCCCAAATACTATCGGAAGGTTCAAGTCTTCACCCTGAAACGAGCGACCAGTCTTGTTGTTCAGAAGAAACTGACGGATTTTTTTTTGCTCGGGGTGGTTTTTTCTCTCTAGACAAAATTCGACTGTCTGTTTTTAGAAGGACATTGCTCCATAAATTTTAAAAAGCAGTCAGTAAAAGCAGGGCTTCGATACGATCAGTCCTGTTAAAACTATATAACATAAGCTTTGCAGTATAAAGTTACAACAGATCGGAAATCTGTAACTTTTCTTCGGTTAGTTTTTCTCCATTTAGATTGCTTCAAAAGTCACTGCCTGCATTTAGATTGCTTCAAATAATTTTCCTGTTTCAAACCCTCCCCTCCTCCCCCGATTAGATATTTTGCAGGTGATATATTTTTTAGCCCTAGAATGAGCGCATCAGTATTTTTAAGATGATATAAAATTTCTATCCGTTATCATACATAAAAACTAATTGAAGAAAATTGAGGTCCCAAGTACAAATACTCAATTAATTATTTTGAAAGACTGAACAGGTAATTTATAACTGGTGATTTTGTTTGCATAAAGCCATTTTCTGCGACCGGCCTATGGGTATGCTCGGCGAAGTCCCATTTGTACCAAGGTTCATTTGTACCAAAATTATTCAACTCGATTTCTGATTGGTCGATTTGTGAGCCAAAGAATTATTGTTCCGACTTTCGATACGAAAGTAACGGAATATTTGTGCTCGGGGTGGGTTTTTTTTTCTCTTCAGACAAATTTCGACTTTTTAACTAGCCATTTTTGACGGAATTTTTTGATATCAATCGAAAGGTATTGTTGTCCCGAGCTCAAATTTGAAAAGATATTTCACCTGTGATTATTTTTCGTAAAGTTATGGGGGTTTAAAGATTGCCATTTTGGCCAATTTGAGACAATTAACGCGCGATATATTTCGCGCTATTAACGCGTATGCGGAGGTTTAATCCGTCTTAGAAATCGTTCCAGATTGGTTAAAAGAATCTTATTTGCCATAATTGATTGGTTACAAGGAGCTAAACCAATCTTTTTGTCCTTTAAATGGAGTGTGGGGAGATGATTTTTGTAAAAAAATTTCAAATTTAAAAAAAAATGTTTTTAAATTTTTTTTAAATTTAATTTTTTAATGTTATTACTGCTCTATAAAACCTTAAAAGGCAGTCGGAACATTCAGGGCTTCGTCCGGATACGAGCATTCTTGTTACACTAATGTTCTAATGTTCAAACAAAAGAAAAGTAAACGGCAGAATAGTAACCAATTGAGCTTTTAATTCCCTAGACAAATCCAGTGATTCTTAAGACTATAACAAAAATTATAAATGATTTAAAAATTTTTTTATATTCCTACGAAAGAGGGTACTAGTTTACTCGTTTGGTCCCTCAAAAACGTGGTCCCTAATATAAACCTAGGTACACTATGTGGCTAATTCTATCAGTAAGCCTTTTTTGTTTCTCTATATTGCTGTCCAAACCGGCCTGATTAGTCTAGCGGGTGCAAATACGGATAGCATCCCCAAGGCGTACGTTCAGATCCCGTGCTGGTCCTTCTTTTAGAAAATAGGCGGGACCAATCATCTAAACTAGTTTTGTCACGGGACCAAACAAGTAAACTAGTACCCGAAAGAGTACCTAGTTAAAGCAATTAGCGCATGCTAATAGACACACATGCTTATCGCTACGCCTCCGGCGGTTTTGCAATTTTTTTAAAAAATTTTTAGACAGATTGGGCTGTCATGCTTAATTGCCGGTGAACACAATTCCTTCGAAGCGTTTAAGGGAGCCGAAATTGAGCGTATATAGAACACAAAAAGAAGAAAGCTTCAAAAACTGCTTTGAAGGCTGCAAATAATTCGTGAAAGCTGATTAACTAGAATAAGAAATTGGCCGTAAAATTTTGTTTGAGTGTAATGGTGGCTGGTTTATATTTCATCCGAAATCTGCAATTTAAGTACATGGTTGTAAAACCATATTTCAGGGCGACACTTTGTCGCCAAGTATTTTACTACAATTTTTAAAACGAGACAAATTATTGTTGACCTCGCTCTTACCGTAAAACCTAAAATATTACGAGAAGTGTATGCAATACGGATACCAGATTACATCAAAATGACCATTTGGATCAAAACAACACCCCTAAATCCCTAAATCCGCCCTTGTGGCGGAGGTCGTTAACTTGATTCTAAAGTTTTCAGCAAGTCAGAATCAACTATGATACACGCATTGCTAATCTTGTACTCCAAATCAAATCTAGGAGAGGAGGATATAAGCTTTCTAGACCCGTTTCAGAAAACTTTGCTTACAAAAAATTCAACTTTCAAGTGTTGTTACTCTCGATGTTTTTGTTGAAAAATGCGACTTTTTTCAACAGTGCATAACTTTAAGCTTGAGAGCTGCTTCTCACTATCAAAAAATTGTGTGCCCAAAGACTCCTACCAAGTAAAGACCCTAAAACTGTCCAAAAAGGGCTTTTTATCACTCTATTTCTTAACATAAGAAGTAATAAACTTCAAATTTCTAAATCAGAAGTGATAAAAGCTGAAGTCTGAATGGCCAGCATAATTTTTTTGCCTTCCGTCCATCGATGTTGATAAAAATTCCTTACTGCTTATTACCATCAGATTTGACGCATGTCAATTAGCTAAAAGAGCTCTCGAGGGTTCAATTTGAGAACAACTGCTCTGGAAAATAGTCTCCCATGATACCGTCTGATTATCAATTTTAATAAGAAGTCTTGCACCAAATTGCGCTCTTTGAGACCACTTCAAAATTTTAATTCCGCTCCATGTAGAAATCTGACGCAGTCGCCAGAAATCTCAGGTCTTACCCGCACTTACAAAAAATGGATAGCATTTGATTTTGTACAGTTATGTAGCAAAGATCTAAAAAAAATGATTTGAATCGGTTTTAAAATTGGTTAAGTCTGATACAAAAATGTAGCTTGAAAAATCAATTTCAATTAACTGTAACTCGATTAAAATACATTTTTGAAACTTTTTTGTGTATTTTTTCATAAGTTTTTTAGTAATAACAAAATAAATTTCACTCGATTTTTACCCACTTAAGCTTCGAAACAAACGCAATAATTATATTGTCAATTTTGTTGCAATTTTGATGAGTTTTACTATATTACAAAAATCCATCCAAATTGATAAAAATCAATTATTTGGGCAATAAAACAATTTTTTTCTGCCGTATAAATCCGTTTGAATCCGCTCTTAATCGATTTACATTCTATCGATTTTTAAATTCTGCATATTATCTGTGAAAAAAAAATCTTTTAATTTCATTTCAATCTCAAACTTCTTAGTGGGGGCATGCACTAAACAGTCCAAAATCAGTATTTCTCAATCTTCAACAGAAAATAAAGCAAATGAGTTTAATTGGCTACTTTGTCAATCAACTTCTAGCAACATCTTCAAAAATTTCTTTTAAAGCGTTTTTAACCTGGAAAAATCAATTTTTTCGAATTTTTTTCTGGTGCCTTGTTTCAGAAGTGTCTTGAAATGACCTTCTTAGATAATTTGTTGAAATTATTTGGCAGAACTATACATTGTCAGTATTTTTGTTTATTTTTTCATCTAATGGAAATAATTATTGAAATGCCTGATTGCGTTGCTCGTATAGAGTGGCTAAAATTAGCCAGTCTGTTTCAACTGCACAAACTTCAGCTCAAGATATAAAAATATTCATTTAGGACCATTTAGTGCGTAAGATCTGAAGTTTAAATTCAAATTCAAGCGTTTTCTAATCAAAACTACTGACAACTCAGGAGATTGATTTAGGAAAAACATTCACTGTTAATGTCGTTGTTGATTTGACAACTGCTATTCATCAGATTTGTCGAGAAATTTAACGCCATAAACGCCCATTCAAAGATAAACATAATGGAAAAAGTTTTAAGAACAAGCAAGTCTGCTCGTATCAGTTTGAACCCCTCAATCTTTCGACAGCCTTTTAAAGCCTGCTGAGTAGTGTTCGCTTTAACAACAATGTTGAAAGTTTGCAAATAGAAAATATTTTAGACCGCTTTGTGCATAAGATTCGAACTCTTTTTTATTTAAAATTCAAACGTCTTCTGATCAAAATTACTGAGCATTCAGGAGAAAAAAATTTGGTAAATTACATTCACTGTTAATATCGTTTTGTTTTGACAACTGCAATTCATCGCATTTTTTCTGAAAATTAGCATTATAAACGCCCTTTCAAAGATAATCATAATGGAAATAATTTTTAGAACAAGCAAGCCTGCTTGTATCAGTGTGAAACCTGCATTCGTCCGACTGCCTTTTAAAGCCTACTGAGTGGTGTTGGCTTCGATAACAATGTTGAAAGTTTGCAAGTAGAAAATTTTTTTCAGAACTATCCCCTCACAGTTCATTATAAAAAGATATGCTTTGCACAGAGAAAAGTATGAAATAGACACACATTCATGCCTTAATTTAGTTTAGAATGATTTCTACTACGGAATAAATCTCTGCTTACGCGTTAAAAAGCACTAAAAATATCGAGCATTAATTATCCATAATTGGGCAAATTGGCAATCGAGGGGGAATATCTTTTAAGAATTGAGTTCAGCTTTACAATACTTTTTCGATGATATGAAAAAATATGCCAAAAAGAGCTTGTTAAAAAGTCAAATTTTTCTTTATTGGAGTTCAATTATTCGATAAATTACATCGAAAGTCAAAACAAAGCCAAAACAAAGCCAAAACAAAAATGTAGGAACAAGAATTCACTAAATTTAAAAGCATGGCGTTTAAGTTTATTTAAATTTAAAAATAAAATGATGAGATGAGAGAAACGTTCGAAAGTTAAATGAAGTTTCTTCACATTATTTGCAAGTACTTATTAATGTGATAAGAACTTTTGAACCTTTTGTGTGAAATTTAATTGCAAAAAAAATTGTATTTCCAATAACCTCGTAATGAAGCGATCAATTTGTAATAAATCTCGGCTCCAAAAAATAACTTACACCAATCGTTTCGGTTAATAGCTCGTGAAAGTACCTTATGAGACCAACATATTATCATCTTCTTGGCTCTAAAAATTAACTTACACCAATCGTTTCGTTTAATAGCTCGTGAAAGTACCTTGTGAGACCAACATGTTATCTTGTGAGACCAACATGAAGATACTAGTGTAGTCTAGATTTCCTAAAATTTGAATTGGTCAAAATGATTTTTGTATTCTTTTAATAATCATTGTGATTTCTAAAATCCAAATAAAATAAGTTTTCAACACAAAAAAAAGACCTAATAAAAGCAACTATTGCATGCTAACAAGCACATATGAATAGATCTAAACAATTATTGCATGCTAACAAGCACACATTACTACCTTAAGAAGGCCCCAGTTAGGCACATTGATTGCACAAATTAATCGCGCGTTGTTTATCTCAACATGGCAAAATGACTAACTTTGAACCCCCATGTCCTTATAAAAATTGGTTGCAAGTGAAACTACTTTTTAAATTTGAGCTCAAGGCAACAAAAAATTTCAGATGACATAGCAAAATTTTGTTCAAAAAGCAAATATAAAAATTGAGAAAAATGGTCTCGAAAAAAACCACCCTTGCACAAATATTCCATCAATTTCTTTAAAAGTCAGAACAACAAAAGTAAATGGTTAGAGCCCTTTAGAGTCATTTATTCAGCAAGGAAGTAGAAATAGAAAAATTTTTCGGTGAAAATAACAGATGAGCTGCTTATCTTGCCTATGCTAATCTTGTCTCTCGTAACAAAAAGAGAAAGTTGGCAGAAGTTCTGGTGTGAATTTATTTCTGTCGTCGCAAAATAGTAAAAAAAAAACGGAAATTTGAAACCATTTTTTTCCAAAACAGAGACGCTTTTCTCAACGCATTTTTGTCTTAATCCATCTCAAAACTGAGAATTTTTCACACATAATTTTATATATGAACTTAATATAGTGGCAATAGCGATGTGTGAGGTTGACCTCCAGCTACAGGTCTGCTGCTACAGGTCTGCTCCAGTTGTATTGAACCTCCAGCTACAGATCTGCAACAGCATGACCGTCAAGTTCGCCATAGCGAGTCGCAAACAAAAAACTCTTAGCTCAACAAAAACTTAGCTCAACAAAAAACTCAATTTGGGGAAATAAGATTAACTGACAATGCTTAGACAGGCAGAATAGCTTTATTAACCTGCTCTGCAATTTACAGAAACCACAATT